>NC_084566.2:14666624-14699124 GCF_033978685.3 Nerophis lumbriciformis
TTAATTTTCAGCACTTATCACTGGCGAGTCGTGAGTAGGGAGGCTGTCTGTGCTTCCTGTGTGTGTAAAGCTGGCGCCCTGTTCTCCGCCCACCGAGACAGAGATTGTGAATGACTGAAAAGAGGGCTCCCTGTGTTCAGTTAATTATACTGTTAAATAAACAAGCTCAGGTGCTGAAAGCCAGAGAAAGTATGGTCGACTCTGTTTCAAAGTTGGTGACGGGCTTTCGGCCAATCAGAGTGTATGGCCAGGGGATCTGCTGAAGAGCCTCACGTAACTACAGGGCCGCCATGTTTGCTACCAACTTTAAAACAGAGTTGGCTATTCTATGCTGAGAGCAATGCAGAGTGAGACCTCTTTCTCCCTGTTTGAAGCGAGAGACAAACAAACGTGAGGCTCAACAATTCTGATTGGTGAACATGGCTGTCACTCAAATGTCTGTGACGGCAGAGGAAAAAAAACTCAGCCTCTTGCGGTTGTTAACGCACTAATTAGAACCTCGATCTCAGTTAGTTATGCAGCCCTACCTCAGGCTATTTGTGTGCGGACTTTCAAAGTCACCTGGTTTGTCTAATCAAGGCAGAGTGACGACTATTGTGGAGTTCTGGTTGTTGTTGGCCGAAATGAGTGAAATTTCGCTTCAGGTTTAGGCATTTGCGAGCAGAATATCAATGAGGCGCCCTTTTAACAGGCTTTTCCTAAAGTGGTTGGAATCACCTTGACTGGGAGTAAATGTCGCACAAGAAGTGAATATATCAAGTTTGTCGTAGTGCGTAATGGGAATGAAATCAAGCAAGATGAAGATGTATGCAAAGGGAAACCTACTGCAAGTGTTCGCAGAGAAATTAATGTACTCCTTCTCTTTCGTTGCTGCGTTTTACATGGACGCTGATGTGCACTGACAAAGCAGTTTTTCTTTTTTGCAAAAAAAAAAACCCTCTTCCATCTGTAGTAACTCTAGTCTTGGCTTCACTGAGCACGGATCAGGGAGACACACTTTGCTGACAACGCTGCAGTGGGCTGTCAATCACAACTAGCCAAAAGTCATCAGCAGCTTTTTCACATGGTTGACTTTGTTCCAGCCCGGCATTTCTATTAGCTTTAAAGGTGTTCAATATCTTGACGTTGTCATATAATACGAACCTGAGACGGAAATATGTTCAGCTATGTTGTGTCAGAGCAGAAACAAGGCAGAATTTGTCATACAATCTTTATTGTACTTGTTTGCAGGTTAATGATTGAGTGGAATTGTGGAAGGCTAATGTTAGTAGCCGTGCAATAAAAATGGACCCAGCAAGTTGCAGCTAGTAAATAAATATTTGCCCTACTGCCCAGCCTCAAAAAGTGTCACAGTTAAGCTACTGAGTCTGCACACGCCTTCGTATTTTGCAGTTGTGCGCATCAAAGAAAAAACACAAGGCAAATTGTATAACAACTGCATTTTTACAGGAAGGGATGTGGCAGTAGAAAACGACAGATTTCGATCACAGACTAAAACGTAGGATGAACTGACAGGGTTTCATGACATTAGCTTGAGGCTACAGAAAATGCCTGCAGTGGTGGACTTGACTGAACTTGCAGCAGACGTCTGCTCGCTGGCGGCTTGATTCCGATAAAACGTTTGCCAGTCAGCAAAGCAGTCAAAGCTGCTTTTGGGATTATTGTCATTGCTAATTGGCGGCGTGTTAGTGTCCATTATGTAATTGGGGGATGGTACAGTGGAACATCAAATCGAAACATAGTATGTCCCATTTTGCATGGTTGACCAAATTGTCATGTCAGTGCAAGAAGGAATTATACAAAAGACTGTTGCTAAAAGCTATAAAACCTTACACTTGGCTTTTGACCTATAATTTTTTTTTTGTGCTATCGTTATTGTAATCAATACCTGTTTCCATTACACCTAGAAATGCACAAAAACTTGAATATAGCAATAAAAAACTGGTAATGGAAACATCCATATTTTGAAAAACCTCTCAAAAAATACTTAAAACATTTTTACGCACTCATGAGGTGGTTTTTTTAGACGTTTCGATATTGAAATGTGTCGCAAAAGTAAGACAGAAACTTTTTTTTCACATTTACAGGGCACCTAAACACCGAACCGACTAGGGCAGACGGGGCCCTCTTGGTCTCGCTTCCGATCGGTCGGTTAGGGGCGACAATCAAGGCCGACCCGCAGGCTCTGAACAATGTCGAGAGGTCCCATGAATCCACAATTTTGTCTGTGAATTTCTCGTTCACAATTCTCTCCCAAAAATCCTTTATTCGTGGACGTTGTCTTTCAGCGATCACTCGCTGCCTTTGTCTCTATTGACAATCACGGCAACAGAAGTGGCTGCAATTGTAATCACAGCTCCAAAACTATAAAAGGTCCATCTTCCAACTGATAACCTTGTGACAAGGTATACATCTGTGTACACCCTAAAAACAAAGACAATACCAAAAACACATATGTATACAATTTAATCCTGTTTATAGTTTGTTGTTGGAGACTATAGCGCGTACCGTATTGACGGGCGGTGCAGTCTGTAGAGGACGGATTGGGCAAGTGCTATGGGGATCGCAGCCGGAAAAAGCGCCGGGGGATGCCGTGCAGGCACAAATATGAAGGAGCGGAGAAGGAAATTTAAGCCTGCCCTTCCCTCTGTTCTCATGGGGAACGTGCGGCCTTTGGCGAATAAAATTGACACATTTTTCTGGCACGTCCAAACTCAAAAAGAGTACGACGTGTGCAGTATCATGTGCTTTACGGAGACTTGGCTACACGCGAACTTCCTGGACCACAGCGCGTTTTCACAACCTCACGGGCAGATGGAGACACACTCCTGAGCAGTAAGAAGAAAGACTGTGGGATTGCCATCTTGGTGAACAAGAGGTGGTATAATCCTGGACATATTACTGTAAAGAGTGTGTTGGTATGCCGGACATCAAACTTCTGGCTGTTGGAATTTGACTATATTATTTGCCAAGGGAGTTTACGCCTGTAATCTTCATCGGAGTGTACATCCCTCCTTCTGCAAACGAGGCTGTTGCTTGCGACACCATTCATGCCGCTGTTGTTGGGCAACAGACCAAACACCCTGATGCCCTCGTTCTCAAATCATGCTTCTTTGGTTCATTTTGTGGAACTATTTCCCTTGTTGATCAATAAAGTTAGTCTAAGTCTTAACCGAGGAGGATTTATGAGCCTAATTTTTACATAGTGGTGATCATTGAAGTAGTTATCAAAGAAAATTATTTTTCTGCATCAACCACTTACAGGTAAAAGCCAGTAAATTAGAATATTTTGAAAAACTTGATTTATTTCAGTAATTGCATTCAAAAGGTGTAACTTGTACATTATATTTATTCATTGCACACAGACTGATGCATTCAAATGTTTATTTCATTTAATTTTGATGATTTGAAGTGGCAACAAATGAAAATCCAAAATTCCGTGTGTCACAAAATTAGAATATTACTTAAGGCTAATACAAAAAAGGGATTTTTAGAAATGTTGGCCAACTGAAAAGTATGAAAATGAAAAATATGAGCATGTACAATACTCAATACTTGGTTGGAGCTCCTTTTGCCTCAATTACTGCGTTAATGTTCTGTTTGTGTTGTGTTGTGTTTGCTCGGTACTCGTTTTATCTTTTAACCTGCTCATTGTACAGCACTTTGGCTACCCCTGTGGTAAATTTTAAATGTGCTCTATAAATAAAGTTGATTTGATTTGATTTGATTAATGCGGCGTGGCATGGAGTCGATGAGTTTCTGGCACTGCTCAGGTGTTATGAGAGCCCAGGTTGCTCTGATAGTGGCCTTCAACTCTTCTGCGTTTTTGGGTCTGGCATTCTGCATCTTCCTTTTCACAATACCCCACAGATTTTCTATGGGGCTAAGGTCAGGGGAGTTGGCGGACCAATTTAGAACAAAAATACCATGGTCCGTAAACCAGGCACGGGTAGATTTTGCGCTGTGTGCAGGCGCCAAGTCCTGTTGGAACTTGAAATCTCCATCTCCATAGAGCAGGTCAGCAGCAGGAAGCATGAAGTGCTCTAAAACTTGCTGGTAGACGGCTGCGTTGACCCTGGATCTCAGGAAACAGAGTGGACCGAAACCAGCAGATGACATGGCACCCCAAACCATCACTGATGGTGGAAACTTTACACTAGACTTCAGGCAACGTGGATCCTGTGCCTCTCCTGTCTTCCTCCAGACTCTGGGACCTCGATTTCCAAAGGAAATGCAAAATTTGCATGGTTGGGTGATGGTTTGGGGTGCCATGTCATCTGCTGGTGTCGGTCCACTCTGTTTCCTGAGATCCAGGGTCAACGCAGCCGTCTACCAGCAAGTTTTAGAGCACTTCATGCTTCCTGCTGCTGACCTGCTCTATGGAGATGGAGATTTCCAGTTCCAACAGGACTTGGCGCCTGCACACAGCGCAAAATCTACCCGTGCCTGGTTTACGGACCATGGTATTTCTGTTCTAAATTGGCCCGCCAACTCCCCTGACCTTAGCCCCATAGAAAATCTGTGGGGTATTGTGAAAAGGAAGATGCAGAATGCCAGACCCAAAAACGCAGAAGAGTTGAAGGCCACTATCAGAGCAACCTGGGCTCTCATAACACCTGAGCAGTGCCAGAAACTCATCGACTCCATGCCACGCCGCATTAACGCAGTAATTGAGGCAAAAGGAGCTCCAACCAAGTATTGAGTATTGTACATGCTCATATTTTTCATTTTCATATTTTTCAGTTGGCCAACATTTCTAAAAATCCCTTTTTTGTATTAGCCTTAAGTAATATTCTAATTTTGTGACACACGGAATTTTGGATTTTCATTTGTTGCCACTTCAAATCATCAAAATTAAATGAAATAAACATTTGAATGCATCAGTCTGTGTGCAATGAATAAATATAATGTACAAGTTACACCTTTTGAATGCAATTACTGAAATAAATCAAGTTTTTCAAAATATTCTAATTTACTGGCTTTTACCTGTATATTGAAAACTCACTATCTAGGGCAGTGGTTCTTAACCTGGGTTCGATCGAACCTTAGGGGTTCGGTGAGTTGGCCTCAGGGGTTCGGCGGAGCCTCCGCCGCGGAGGTCAAGACACACCCGACTCATCGTGTAAATAAAAACTTCTCTCTATTGGCGTATTATGGATACCCTCAAACAATGTTCCCTCTAATTTTCCATATGCGTGAGCAAACGCAAAAACTCCTTGAGCATTCAGTGGAGCACATGTGAGCGACATCAGACATGCACATGCACTGTGACCACACCAGCAGCACTCCTGTCCCAAACCTGACTAAATAACTAATTACATGTTTTATTATTATAATCAAATGACAGCAATCATTTCCATGAGATTATTTTATAATATAAGTGTTTTGGCCCACTTATAATGACAATAACAACAAAATATTGTTTTTCATGAGCTGTGTACTAGTATTGTATGTCTGGGTGGAAAACGAAGAAAAGGAACAGACTTTGCTGTGAAAATGACATGAAAGTGGCACTTGCCAAGGTGAAGCCACGTATATCTGAACTGGTCTCTCAAAGGCAACAGCAGAAGTCTCACTGATTTGCAGGTGTGTAATTTGTTGTGAGTTCATGCACTGTGTTGGTTTCGTTCTCTGAACAAGGTGATGTTCATGCACGGTTCATTTTGTGCACCAGTAAAAAAATATATAACTTTGTCTTGAATTTGAAAAAATATATATATATATTTTTCCCTAAAGAAGGGTTCGGTTAATGTGCATATGAAACTGGTGGGGGTCGGTACCTCCAACAAGGTTAAGAACCACTGATCTAGGGATTGTCTGATCAGGGTTTTTTGCTGACGATTGCTATACCGATCTTGAGTGAGATCTCATTTCCATGTATTTATGGTACATGCTATTATAACAATAGCAACAAAATATCAAAATGTGATCCTTATTCTCTTTTATTACATAGAATTGTCTGATCAAAACAAAGTCAATAGTACACAGTAACTAAACAAAAGCAAAAACTACTATTTGCTACTCATTTAAATCTTGTGGGTTTTTGCCCTCAAAGTCCTCCTGCGTCCAGGTAATTATTCCCGTAGTTTGTAAATATTACCAAAAACAACAAAAATTATTTTGAGAAAATACAATATCAGCCCTGACTTGTCCAGGGTGTACCCTGCCTTCCGCCCGATTGTAGCTGAGATAGGCTCCAGCGCCCCCCGCGACCCCAAAAGGGAATAAGCGGTAGAAAATGGATGGATGGACAATATCAGCCTTATCACTCGTATCGATCATATACTGATACTACCCTTGGTGTATACACCACCAATTATGCGGCGTGTACTGACTGTGACTATGCCGACACACCAACAGGTGTTGTTATAGTATCCGCTCTCTGCACTGGTATTATTCTACTTGTTAATGTCCTGTTAAAAGCTGCTTACTTTCTGCTGCAACGTGGTTCCATCTACATTTCTTAAAGTTTTTTAAGCATTTCTTCTTGGTGTTGTTTGGAGCTAGCTTAGCTCTTAGTTTTGCTATTAGCATGCCTGCTCCTGCTTGCTCTTGGTGTGTAACATGTTTAACCTAGTCTTCCAGCGATCATTTTACTTGATAATGATACTTAAGATCAGGGCCGGCCCGTGGCATAGGCCGTATAGGCAAATGCTAAGGGCGCCGTCCATCAGGGGGCGCCACGCCAGTGCCACAAATGTTGGAGAAAAAATAAATAAAATAAAATTTGGTACTATTATTTCTAAATACAAAAAATAATCCCACGTTAATTAAAATGCAAAGTAAAGCCTATTTAATAGAAATATTATTTGTTACATTACGCCACCCCCCCCCCCACGGTGCGCCCCTCCCTTCCCGTATAATGACTCTTTTTGGACGTCACCACATCAAAAAATCAACACAAGATGTCAAAACGGCCAAAACTGTCAGGTGCCCAGGGAAGAAAAAAGAGAAAAGAAGAGGAGGAGAAACGAGAAAAGACAGAGGTAGCAGGTAGGTAACGTTAGCCTACATGAAATGATTTGTCTGTTACAGAATGTGATAGTAACCTGGCTTTTTAGCATTAAGCTAATGTTACATGATTCGGCAATTGCTAATCTATAATCTGTTTTAACGTCGGGTTAATATTGTGGAGGGGGCTAAATTGTTATGGAAAATAATAATGTAACGTTAGGTAATTACAGTACTCCCACCTTACATTCCTCAGGGACATTTGTATTAGATCTTTTAAGCAGGTGCTTTTTGTTTACATTGTTATTGCCTTCTGGTTAGCTAATGTTTGCCCTGCAGGTAATAGTCACTTTTCTACCCCTTTATATATTAGATATAGTTGTAAGTAAAAAAAAAAGGTCAAAGACAAAGCTATTCGGTTTCTTGTGAGTATATACACTTCACTGCCGATGTGGGGGGGCGCCACCTAAAATCTTGCCTAGGGCGCCAGATTGGTTAGGGCCGGGCCTGCTTAAGATGCTAAGATATGCAGTTTATTTACCGTAATGGAGGTGATTATTATTAGTTTAGGACAGGGGTCGGCAACCCGCGGCTCTAGAGCCGCATGCGGCTCTTTAGCGCCGCCCTAGTGGCTCTCTGGAGCTTTTTCAAAAATGTATGAAAAATAGAAAAAGATGAGGGGGGGAAAAAATATATTTTTTGTTTTAATATGGTTCCTGTGGGAGGACAAACATGACACAAACCTCCCTAATTGTTATAAAGCACACTGTTTGAATCAAACATGCTTCACTGATTCGAGTATTTGGCGAGCGCCGTTTTGTCCTACTAATTTTGGCGGTCCTTGAACTCACCGTAGTTTGTTTACATGTATAACTTTCTCCGACTTTCTAGAACGTGTTTTATGCCACTTCTTTTTCTGTCTCATTTTGTCCACCAAACTTTTAAGGTTGTGCATGAAAGGTGAGTTTTGTTGATGTTATTGACTTGTGTGGAGTGCTAATCAGACATATTTGGTCACTGCATGACTGCAAGCTAATCGATGCTAACATGCTATTTAGGCTAGCTATATGTACATATTGCATCATTATGCCTCATTTGTAGCTATATTTGAGGTCATTTAGTTTCCTTTAAGTCCTCTTAATTCAATTATATCTCATGACACACTATCTGTATGTAATATGGCTTTTATTTTTTTGCGGCTCCAGACAGATTTTTTTTTGTATTTTTGGTTCAATATGGCTCTTTCAACATTTTGGGTTGCCGACCCCTGGTTTAGAAGAACAGCTCCACACTGTGTATGGAGACACATAATTAGCTGATAGCACTCTGTCAGACAGCCGCTAAAAATTACAGTGTCAGCTATAATGATCGGCATTAGCAATGGCGATCATGTATTTTTTCACGACTGTCAGCCGATACTGTTCAGAGGCAGATTAATCGGCACAGCCCTAAATGTATCTATTTTTTCTGATTTGTTTTTCAGAACATGCGCACAAGGTTACATTGGAATATGTCTCATGTTTACAGTTGTACAATTTAACATGTTCAAAAACGAGTAGAAGCATAGCAAAAACCATAGAATGAAGCCAAAACTCAGATTTCCACAGGTGAACCCTACCTGTCCCTCATCAAACTCTTGAGCGCACACATCGAAAGGACCAATGTCCCAGCACCCCTTATTCTTAAAACCGACCCTTTTAGACCAAGTTGTTCTGATTGTCCTCTGTATAGTCTCAAAAATCTTCACGTTCTTTGTGTTGCATTTGATTCAAAAGTTAGCATGCAAACTTAGCCAACAAAGAACCAATCAAATTAAGGGCTGGATCCGGGAATTTTCTTTTATTTCTTTAATGCAACCTAACTTGGCAGATTCTCCGATTGCGCTTTTAGTTTTATTATTGATTGGTTTGTTATCCCAGAGACGGTTGCGGCTAGACTGGTGTGAGATATTGTATTGGTAGATTTATGTCAGTTGGCCAGTAGCTCCAGCTCAGCATTGTGGGAATGCTGATCCAGTGAGTTGAGGGGTGAAGATTAGGGTCAACGTGATGTGTAAGGAGCTCAGGCCTACTTTAGTTTTCACAGTGCTACTTTTTAACCCTTTATATATCAACGTGACATGTCTGTATTATTGCATGTATGAGAATTGTGTCAGCATTGCTCTCACTGTCACGTTTATTCCAAATGATGCCTTATGTGAATCTAAGGAATTCTAATCCCAAGCAGTTCATGAGCAGTGAACCGTCTCCCTACAAGGAGTTGAGTCGGTTCAGTCTCAGCGGGTCTTGTACCCATCGGCCTGCATTCCACTCATTGGCGATGTCACTCCAGCTGTGACGATGTCTGCGAACACAGAGCATAATTCATGCCCGCCGAAGGGGGGCACATCCTAATTGGAATTCCAGTCTTTTTCATCCTGCTGGATTGGAGCGGAACCACCAGACAAGACATCCACCCTATTATGTTGGCCCCTTGTCACCTTGAAAGATCCATTTTGGAGATGGTTGACATTCCTGTGCAGAGGAAAATGTGGCTTGTGAAATAATGGCTGCATGAATGATGTGAGGAGGGCACTCGTACTGTAGTGTTTGATGTAAGGCCACTAAAGGACTTGACTGTCTGTGGTGGCTGGCAGCCTGTGTGGTGTGAATGCTAATGATGGAATGAATCAAGGCTCATTCATTCAAATAGTGGACAAACGAGCACAAGGAAGCTCTTTTTCTTTTGAAATCACTCACAGCATCGCACTGTGTCGCTCTCAAGTGTTTCACAACAGCTGCTATAGGCGTTTTTTGCATAGGATCGTCCAAATAAACACACAATGCACGTCCTAATGTAGTGTTGTCCCGATACCAATATTTTGGTACTTGTACCGGTGCCAAAGTGTTTTTCAGTACTTTTTTAAATAAGGGGGACCACAAAACAAGTCATTATTGGCTTTATTTTAACAAAAAATCATAGGGTACATTAAACATATGTTTCTTATTGCAAGTTTGTCCTTAAATAAAATAGTGAACAAACAAGACAACTTGGCTTGTAGTAGTAATTAAACAAACAAGGTCTCCTAATTTATCTGCTGACTTATGCAATAACATATTGTGTCATTTATCATTCTATTATTTTGTCAATATTATGAGGGACAAACTGTAAAAATTAATTATTAATCTACTTGTTCTTTTACTGTTAATATTTGCTTATTTTCTGTTTCAACATGTTCTATCTACACTTCTGTTAAAATGTAATAATCACTTGTTCTTCTGTTGTTTGATACTTTACATTAGTTTTGGATGATAGCACAAATTTGGGTATCAATCCGATACCAAGTAGTTACAGGATCAGACATTGGTCATATTCAAAGTCCTCATGTGTCCTGGGACATATTTCCTGAGTTTATAAACTTATATAAAAAAAATAAAATAAAAAAAAAGAATTTGTGATGCTAAAAAATATCAATGTAATCATAGTAGTATCGACTAGATACGGCTCTTGTACTTGCTATCATTACAGTGGATGTTAGGTGCAGATCCACCAATGGCGTTTGTTTATATTGTAGCGTCCCGGAAGAGTTGGTGCAGCAGGGAATTCTGGGAATTTGTTCTGTAGTGTTTGTTGTGTTGCTGTGCAAATATTCTCCCAAAATGTGTTTGTCATTGTTGTTTAGTATGGTTTCACTATATGGCACATATTTATGACAGTGTTGGCATTGTTCATATGGCCACCCTTAGTGTGACATGCATGGCTGTTAAGTATGCACTTCATTCACTTATGTGTATTGTGTTAATTGACTTTAAATGATCTGACCTATTGAAAACTTGTCTTTGCTGACTATAGACCACTTTTACCGCATCCAATATTATGATAGCTTCACCTTTATCTTTAGTTATTTAGCTAAAATTCGTTCGTCCGTTCTCCCTTTTCTGTCTACATACATTTCTGCTTGTAAGAACTCTGTGATTGTGCACTGCCACGAACATGTTCGTCTGCATGACATGACGTGATGACGATGACGGGTGGGGAATCGGTAGTTTTTAGAGGCGGTGCAGTACCTAATATGATTCATTCATATCGCGGTAGTATACTAATACCGGTATACTGTACAACCCTATCCTAATGTTTTTTCAAGTGGTTGCCACTCCCAGTTTGTTGAATTGTCTTTGAGCTTAGACTTAGATTTAGACTTCCTTTTATTGTCATTCAAATTTGAACTTTACAGTACAGATAAGAACATTTTGTTGCATTAGCTCGTTGTAGTGCAGGATAAAAGAGCAATAGGTGCAGATATAAATAAATAGCTTAACCTTATTGAAAAATTAATACTAGGGTTTTAAAAAATAATGCGTTAACTCTTGTGATTAATCAATAAAAATCGCATAAATCATGTATATGCAAACTAGTCACAACATTTATTTTGCCTGTTTCTGCTCCTTAAAGGAGAATTGCACTTTTTTTGGAATTTTGCCTATCCCTTACTGCGGAGCCAATAGGGGGTCCACTATTCCGCCCATATAACCCAAAAAAACGCTAACAATGCTGGTTTACATTTCGTGGCTTAACTATTACCTAAGTATTAGTGATATTGTTACTATTAGCGCCAACGCAGACAAACTATAACTGCGGCATGATCACCAGCTTGTGTGCCAATGTTGACACGATCAGCTTCTTCCTGGTTTCCTTGCTCGTCAAACTTTATTCTAGATCCTATGTGTCAAAGTCAAGGCCCGTGGGCCAGATCTGGCCAGCGAATGAATCTATGGCCCCCGGGATGATCTTTGATTAGTATTAGAACCGGCCCGCAGGCCACAGCCGCCTGCTGCTGTTTTGCACGCATCAATACTCATCAGTGTTGGTGCTAGGAATTTTCAAAATGGGGTCCCAGGGACCCCATCAAGTCATACAAATGGGCTCCCACAGTACATGGGGTGCCACTTTTTTGTAACCGTTTTGAAAACAAATGATAAATGTATGCATTGTCCTGTTATATCTCACATTCTATATTGTGTTTTGGAAAAAGGTTGTCATAAATGTTACCGGTACTTAATTCATTTAAAAAATAAAACAAAAGAAAACACATTTTTTTGCACATGTAAATGTATTCAGTTATAAACATTCATTCACTTTCTTCTTTCCTTCATGGATCTAAACTTTACCGCTGCCGGTATTGTTTTCTATATTTTTATTGTAATATTTTCAGAATGTGTTTGTTCTATTTTTGGCCAAAGTAAGACAAAGAAAACAATCTGAAGTTGTCTTTATTTTTTAGCTTTAATGCCATGATTTTAATAGTTGGGCCCGCATGTGCACAGATTTTTCTCCATGCGGCCCCTGAGCTAAAATAAGTTTGACACCCCTGGTCCAGATCATAAATCATGCCTCTCACTGGAGGTGGGGGTAATAATCGATTTTTAGATGCTTCGCAATTCGGACATGGACGAATATAGAATCTATTAGTAAACGTCAATCGATGATCAATGTATTTATTGTAAACAAAGTCATGCAGACAGTTAGGCTGACTGCAGCGAGCCACCCCAACGAGAGATCTCACCAACTCCTACTATTTTATACTATTGTGCAAATTAGTACTCATTGTTCCCGTAAAAGAGCCGTTCAAAACATTTAATTGTTCAGCCAGTGTATAGCAGCTTGTTTGTAGTCATAGTAACAATACAGTGGAGGACATGTGATGGCTTGTGCTGCTTCCCTTCAAAATAAAGGTGTTTTCCTGGGTGTGACGTCCCCATTCAAAATTCCTGTTGCAGCCTGTGAGCCGTACACCATCAAAGGTGTCATTGGTTTGTTTTGGAAACATGAGTCATCACTTTTTTGTCTCCCCCCGCCCGCCAGGGATCGAGCTGTGCCTGCCGGGTTGGCGCTTCTCCATGACCATGGTGGCCAGTTTCGTGATGCTGGGCGGGCAGCTGCTGATGCCAGGTGTGGCTTACCTGTGTCGGGATTGGCAGGTGCTCCAGGCCGTCATCATCTGTCCACTGCTGCTCATGCTGTCCTACATCTGGTAAGGGGCCCTTTTTTGTGGCGCTTTCAGAAGTTCAAATGGTGGATTTTTGAGTAACACGAGCAAACACTTGAAGGACAGAGTCAGAAGAAGAAACCTTGAAGAGAACCTTGACTGGGTGTGGTCGCTAAAGGTTTAATCAGTGATAAAAGTGGACGAAAGGCCATTTCCAGCAATGAGTTCAGTGTAACGCCCTGCTAACTTGGTTCTAGTGGCCTTGTCTATTTCTATCAAGTGATAAAGACCCACATGCTTACAATCTCCTGTGCACTGTACACAGCTGAGGTCTACAAATCTCATAGGGAATTTATTTGTATTTTCTCTATCTACAGTATATGGTCCTCGGCATTCCTCCAAGGCGTTCCTGAACAATGCAGACGACACACTTGAAATGGTTAATCTAGTCAAATATTCCCCCGCAATAAGGAGGATGTAATGCAGGGATGGACAAACTATGTCCCGCGGGCCGTTGGTCTTTTTAAATAATGTTAGAAGAGAAATTAGCAAAGATCTGTTACTGAGCCCCCTGAGCCAAAACGTTTGCCCACCCGTGATTTAGTGTTATCTAGCTATTTAGTTGTTTACCTTGCTACTGTAAATTCTCCTATTAAAACCTTTATTCAGTTAACCACACTGTCTCCTAAGGTGCATAAAATGAATGGTCTTTAATTAGTGCTGTGTAAAAATAGCAATAAACAGCTGTGGTTGTAGGCAGAGTTGCCGATATACTTGTGGTGGTGGGGGCTTGGCTACGAGTGTGGTCAATTTGTCATCATTATACAATTTGTACAGGCCAAATGTTTGGACACACCTTCTCATTCAATGCGTTTTCTTTATTTCCATGACTATTTACATTGTAGATTGTCCCTGAAGGCATCAACACTATGAATGAACACATGTGGAGTTATGTACTTAACAAAAAAGGTGAAATCACGGAAAATATGTATTTTTTTATAGTTTCTTCAAAAAAGCCACCCTTTGCTCTGATTACTACTTTGCACACTCTTGGCATTCTCTCGATGAGCTTCAAGAGGTAGTCACCTGAAATGGTTTTCACTTTACAGGTGTGCTTGAAACTCATTGAGAAAATGCCAAGAGTGTGCAAAGCAGTAATCAGAGCAATGGGTGGCTATTTTGAAGAAACTAGAATATAAAACATGTTTTCAGTTATTTCACCTTTTTTTGTTAAGTACATAACTCCACATGTGTTCATTCCTAGTGTTGATGCCTTCAGTGACAATCTACAATGTAAATAGTCATGAAAATAAAAACACATTGAATGAGAAGGTGTGTTCAAACTTTTGGCCTGTACTGTATGTTGTCAAGCAAATTGGTGTATGTAAATAAAGCTGTAGTCACTCACCAATAGCCAAATAAAGTCGCTGTCGAAAGCATTGCATCACTTGTGAGTCGAGAAGTCTGCTGCGCCCCGCCATATTTATAAAAAAAAAAAAAAGAAGACAAAAGTTTGATGCGTCATCAGAGAAGCCTCCGTAAACACGTAAGGGACGTGGGTGAGCCAAAGAGAATATCCTGTGCTTCGCCTGTCAGGGGCAGAGAAGAACAAACGGGCATAACAAAGGCACATGAAAATGTCGGGATGTCGGTATTGTCCCAAAAAATACAGCTTTCTAAAATATATTAACTATATTACCGGTGTACCGCCCAGCCCTCGTTTGTTCGAATAATCAATTTGTTGGATAAAATACACTTTATAGCTTCAATTTTTAGGGTAAATAAAAAATGTTTCTTCTTTTTTCTAATAAATACACACTGCCAACTTTGAAATTGCACTTTTAGTTTGTGCGCATTAATGAAAATTAAAATAATAGAAAAATATAATCTGCTGTTCAATGTCACACAGATCACAGCACACACGCACCACCGCTTTCATGTGCGCTCTATTGTAGCGGCCGTGCACAAACTGTGTTTGCATGTCAAAAGTTCCTAGAACTTAATGCTGTCTGGGTTTTATAGATTTGGGGCTGGCTCCGCCGTGGTCTCCTGGGGGGGTTGGCCTCGTGGGGTCCTGGTTGCTTGTGTGACAGGGCGGATCTTTATCATTTTTCATATCATATTTGTACATATCATATTCAGGCATGTGATTTGACCACAATGAAAAAGACTGAAAAAATTTCCGGGGGTCTGGGGGACGAAGGCCCCCAGCCAGGTCCAGGTTTTTCACCAATTTAACATGCTAAAATTAACAAAGACAGCACCATTTGAAGAAAATATTTTAGTGTTTAAAGACATGAAAACATCATTAATAGAACATACATAACCCAATTATCCTAATGAATCACTGTATATGGTTCAGTCCCAACAGTATTTAGTCACTAAAAAATTATCAGTGGTGTAACAGGTTTGCCAAGATTTATTATTATACAAAATATATTTTAAAGTTAAGACTATTACATGATATATGCTATTAGAAAGTAGCATTAATTGTAAAATACATAACCACTAATAACAATTCACAGTTTTAATGTATATGCCTAATTGCCTACAAGTTTAGTTATAAATATAACAAAATACCAAATGTAAACATTTCATTCTTTTCGCCAAAATAGGATATACATTTATGAAAATAATTAAACATGTTTAGTATTGTTTACTCATATTTGAGAATAGGAAATAATAATAATGTGAGGACACTGACATATTGCATGAAACAAGTGTGAAAATATTTACCTTCAAGATTGTTACACCACTGACAATATTGTTTCAAGAGACTACATAAGAACTTAATATTACAAAATAGTATTATATGCAAATTTATTTCAAACAAATTGTTAACTGGAATCAATAATGCGACTCTTTGAATTTCTGTAATTTCATAATATATTTTCACGTGGCTTTTTATTTTTAGAAAAACCCATTTATATTTTGCAAAGCAATAATTGGTTAATATTTAAAACAAACATGCGTATTTCGCAAGCAAATATTTTTTAGCTTACCTCATTATTAACAACCCTGTCTGCAACTGAAGTGGGTTGTTTGGGTGGATCTTTCCTCTCGATGTCTACGGCAGTTGTCGATGTAAACAAAGGATGAAGTCCGTAAGGTTTGCTCACTTTCGGTTGACATCCAAAAGTACCAGCTAGTGAAAATTTTGTTTCCCTTGCTTCAAGTTGTTTCATATGTTTTTGGCGTTTCGCATGTACTTCCAAAGCCTTGAAACCTTGTGATCCATAGTCAATATTATCATGACACCACGTGCACAAAACCTTTCCGGGATGATCGATTTTCCGAATAAAATCACCGAACAAAGTCGTAACTTCCTTCTTCCCAACAGTATCAGTGATTTCCCTTTCCATCCAGTCCCATCGAAACTTATTTTTGACATGTTTATCAATTTCTTTTACTCGTAAAGCGTCCTTTCTCTCGAGAACCGACATCGTTTACATATGGAAAATGGCGGTAATAACCACTATGAATGATGACGTTATTAACGTCATCATTCATAACAGATGTCCTGATTGGTCACAAGGAACATATCGACCAATCAACTACGGCGTAATATAAACTACGTCTCGAATCTTGATTTAGGGTCAGAAAAAAACCCGGAAAAACGGGAGATAATTTTTTCCCCCCCCCCCGAGATTAAAAAAGACTGAATTCCGACTTTAGACGGAAAAATCACATGCCTGCATATTGCTGTCTCTTTGTCATATCGTATGAAAGCTGTAAGAAATTAGATTTCAGTGAGTGACCTTAGCCAAGCTTTCATTTCATTTGGACTCATTCATTATGACTAATGAAGAGAGCATTCCTTCTACTTCTCAGGATATTCCCTGAGTCACTGCGTTGGCTGCTGGCCACTCAGCAGTACTGCCGCTCCAAGTGGATCATGGGACACATTGCCAAGAAAAACTGCGTGAACATGGAGCATGACACCGACAACATCCTGCCAGGTAAAAAAACTAAAGTCAGTTGGAGTTTGCACTTTCCCGCAAAAAGGCGAGATTGACACAATTATATCGCTTTCTTGTCCGGTTGCCACGGTAACAGGCCACTTCAGTGTGATGAGCAGCACCACATTATGACACACTGCAATCCTTTACATTAATATGAAGAGGTTGGATTTAGGTTCAAACCCTTGACTAGGGTCAGCTGTCTGTGTTTGCGGACTATTTAGTTAGAAATCTGCTTTTGCTTTTTTCCATCTATTCGTCAGCAGGATTTTACACACTCAATTAGCAAAACAATAATTGGAGCGGTTCCAAGTTTTTTTTGGACATTTTCTTAACTTTTTTAGTAAATCTTTATGGCTGTTATTGCTGTATTGAGATATTTTCTGACCCTTGTTTGGCCTCGGTTGATGTCTTCGCTCTGCTGAAGGACATCCTAGACATCAGATAAATGTTATAAATCTATTCTGCCTGCGACGCTGGCGGACCTCCAGTTTGTTTGGATTTCAAATGGATGCCACACACAACAGTGGTTCATCTATTTGAAAGACACAAAAAGACAAGGCAATGTTATTCCTGTTGATGCTCGCTCAACTGAGGTCTTTTATCATATACAGTATGCTAAAAAAAACAACATACTGAAAAAAGTGGCAATATTAATGTGGCATATTCTTTGAATTAAAAAATGGTTGAATATTTTTCTTTCACTGAAGTTGTTTATCATTTCATTTAAGAGGAGATGAAATGCTGCTACAGCAAATCCTGAGGCCTGGCAAAGTGTTAAAGGGATCCTGTTATGTAAACCCTTTTCTTACATGTTGGCACCTGTTTTTGTGTATTTGGGATCCTCCTAACTCCCCAAAATTTGAATCCAAACCATGGAGGCGTGGCGGAGATATTAATAAAACGCTTTTGCTTCTTTCCAAACGAGCCATTTAGAATTTGAGACTTTAAATGAGTAATTTGTCTTAGCTACATCAGCGGATATCTCCATATATGGTAGAAATTTACATGACAAACTTTGCACAAGTCCGTAATTTTTATCCAGTTGTAGTCAATAAGTTCCTTATTAACGATTTTTTCCGATGTTTTTCCCTACTTTTTAAAGAAACCATTGAATACAAATGACAAAGATAATTCAAAACCTATTTTTCTTTCATTTGATCAAAAACTGCATTATACTCTTAGCAAAATTCTAATTTGAATAATGTTGTTCTGTTTAGACCAGATTTAAATTCTACTTTTTATTTAGTATTTTTCAATGAACTAAATTAAGAGTCTTGAATAAAATACTTCTGTTAACAAAAAGGTAAATTGCACATGGCATGCAAATAAATAATTATCTCCAACATTGAGATTAATAGCGAAAACTTCTGTCCTGAATAGAATACTTCTATAAATAAAATGTAGTATTATACATTGTATGCAAATACATAATCAAGTCAAACATTGAGAAGTCTATAGTTTCAGTAAGTCAAGTGGATCAGCGCAGGCTTTTTTTCTTTCACCCATCTTAGTGTTGGAAAATTACTGTTAAAAAGTAAATAATTATAGTTTCTCGTTACTTTACCAAAAAGTAATTTAATCACTAAAGGAATTACTCTTTCATTAATTAAATTAAATACTAGGGAAAGCAATTAATGCGTTATTTAAAAAAAAAAGTCAAATATTAAGGCTTATGAAATTGAGAGATGTATTATATTTGGGTAGAGTGTGCGTGAGTGTGTCTTTAAAAGGCGGTGCCTGTTGCCTAGTGACGTGTGACGTCAGCGCCCAGGAAGCAGCAGCACACATGTGTGTGTTAGCTTAGCAGTGGCAATTTGTCGGCAGTTCCAGCAGCTCTGTTCAAGTTTTCACTGGATTGTGTTACTTCTGGTTAGGGTTGTACGGCATACCGGTACTAGTATAGTATCGTGGTACTAATGAATCAAAAACGGTACTATACTCTGTTTGAAAAGTACCGGTTCGCCATGTTATTTTTTTTTACAGGCATGATGGCGTGTCGTCACGTCGCAACATTGCTTGTTTTACGAGCAGAGGAGCATGTTCGGCAGCGCACAATCACGGAGTACTTACAAGCAGACACAGTGTGTAGACAGAAAAGGGAGAACGGACGCATTTTGGTTTAAAAAATAACAATAAAGGTGAAGTTATAACACTGAAACGCCCTCAGGAAGAGGTGCTTTAAGACATGGCTAGCTAGTTAGCGGCTAATCTCTATCCGCAATCTGTAGTGTTTTAGCTACTTCTAAATCACTAATCCTCGCCTCCATGGCGACAAATAAAGTACGTTTCTTACAAGTATCATCCCTGCAGGACAAGGAATAGCTAAACATGCTTCACTACACACCGTAGGAGGATACAATAGCTCACCGGCGTCACCACATAAACAAACGCCATGGGTGGTTCTACACCTAACATCCACTGTAATGATACCAAGTACAAGAGCCATATCTAGTTGATACTACTATGATTACATCGATATTTTTTATCGTCACAAAATCTTAAATTCATATTATATTCATAAACTCAGGAAATACGTCCCTGGACACATGAGGACTTTGAATATGACCAATGTATGATCCTGTAACTACTTGGTATCGGATCGATACCTAAATTTGTGGTATCATCCAAAACTAATGTAAAGTATCAAACAACAGAAGAATACATTATTATTACATTTTAACAGAAGTGTAGATAGAACATGTTGAAACAGAAAATAAGCAGATATTAACAGTAAATGAACAAGTGGATTAATAATCCATTTGTACAGCTTGTCCTTTATCATTTTGACAAAATAATAGAATGATAAATGACACAATATGTTACTGCATACATCAGTAGACTAATTAGAGCCTTTGTTTGTTTACTTACTACTAAAAGACAAGTTGTCTAGTATGTTCACTATTTTATTTAAGGACAAAATTGTTCATTGATTGCAATAATAAACATATGTTTAATGTCCCCTAAGATTTTTTGTTAAAATAAAGCCAATAATGCCATTTTTTGTGGTTTCTTTTATTTAGAAAAGTATTGAAATACATTTTGGTACCGGTACCAAAATATTGGTTTCGAGACAACCCTACTTCTGGTTAATAAAAAGATGGAATGAGCTTCCATGGCTGTCATATCTTCTGGTCCACAAAGGGCGTATTGTTTGAATTGCAAGCTGAAGTTTCCACTTCAATCATTGATTTGTTCCCTCGCAGTTAGTAGTAGTAGTAGTAGTAGTAGTAGTAGTAGTAGTAGTCATAGACATCTTATAAGTAGACGCAGCATCGACCGCGACTGCCTACTGGCGCTGACAAGACGCGCAGCCGCCATCTTGGAGTGGTGATCCGCTCCACTCAGTGCAATTCATTTGGCAGGAGCAATGAACTGTCAGCGCATTTAATTAATCTTACCTCACTGAATATAATACTGATTTTCATGCGGGACACATCTGCGGTCCCCTCCAAGGTTTCTCATTGTCATCCCATTGGGTTGAGTTTTTTCTTGCCCTGATGTGGGATCCGAGCCGAGGATGTTGTTGTAGCTTGTGCAGCCCTTTGAGACAATCGTGATTTAGGGCTATACAAGTAAACTTTGATTGATTGAATGATTTTGTGTGTGTGTGTGTGTGTGTGTGAAGTTGCGTCTTTCTATTTGATATTAAGTTTATTTTCTGGTTTAGTTCTGGTTGTTGCTTTAATTAGTAAGAGGATATTTCCTGCACTGAACTTGCTGTGCTTTTGACACTGAAATGTTTACATAAAAGATTTAAAGAACACATCAACAGAAGTGTGCTACGTTACATCAGAACTATGATCATCATACATACCTTGTTTAAATTATTCCACCACAATACGCTGCTTTTTAGCGGGAGTTGCGGTCTTGTTCGTCTCGTAAGGTAGTTGTGGCTGTGACCTTCAATCCCTCAGGCGGTACTGCATCAAAAACTGACATCAGTGTGTAAAGAATATCACCACATGAGCTCAGGAACAATTCAGAAGACCACTGTCAGTAACTACAGTTTGTGGCTACATCTGTAAGTGCAAGTTCAAACTCTACTATGCAAAGCCATAGCCATTTATCAACAACACCCAGAAACGCCGCCGGCTTCGCTGGGCCCCAAGCTCATCTAAGATGGACTGATGCAAAATGGAAAAGTGGTCTGACGAGTCCACATTTCAAATAGTTTTTGGAAACAGTTTTATTGTCTTAGAAAGAAACTCCTCGCTCTTGTTAGCGTTAGCATTAGCCGTGTTTTGAGTCCCTTCTAAGGAAGTAAGGGGGCGGGCGAGGGCTCTGGAAGCTCCTGGGGGTAGAAAGTATGCCTGACCATAAGGAGAAAAAAAACCTATTTTTATTTTTTAAATCGTCTGCAACGAAAAACTTTAATATATCAATAATATCGATATTTTGCCCAGGCTTAGTTCCTTATTTTTCTCTATCCTGTTGTGGGGCAGACTGGCTCGTACATGCACATGCATGCTAAAATCCTCAGTTGTTGCCATTTCTAATACAAAGTAGCGTATAGTTCTGACTTACAGTACAGGCCAAAAGTTTGGACACACCTTCTCATTCAATGCATTTTCTTTATTTTCATGACTATTTACATTGTAGATTGTTACTGAGGGCATCAAAACTATGAATGAACACATGTGGAGTTATGTACTTAACAAATAAAGCTGAAATAACTGAAAACATGTTTTATATTCTAGTTTCTTCAAAATAGCCACTCTTTGCTCTGATTACTGCTTTGCACACTCTTGGCAATCTCTCGATGAGTCACCTGAAATGGTTTTCACTTCACAGGTGTCATAGTTTTGATGCCTTCAGTGACAATCTACAATGTAAATGGTCATGAAAATAAAGAAAACGCATTGAAATGAGAAGGTGTGTCCAAACTTTTGGCCTGTACAGTATGTCTGTCACTAGATTACAGTATATAGAAGTGCTAAAAACTACAAAATGTCTGACGAGGCGGAAACGCAGTCGAATGGGACATAGCCTGAAGGAGAACTTCGGCACGTGAATAAGACCATCCGCAAAACGACAAATTCTGAAGAGACCGTAAAAAAGCGGCTCGAAGATGGTCTGTAAAACATAATCCATGCAACATTTTAAGCAGAGTAGCACATTTGTTTTAAGTGTTTTAAATGTAGAAAAAAGTCATATCACCCCTTTAATTTGTAGCCCTGTTCCATCAACTGTTATAATAATAAACTAAACGGTATAAATGTGTCCTTTTTTTAGAGAACATTTCCATTCACTGCTTCAGGCAGCCTTTCGTCTTCATCGTATTTCCTCCTCTCCTATTGGAACAATGCATTTTATTGTAGCCCCTTTTAAAAGCTCTGAGGCAGACGCATCAATTGAGCGGTGAACTCAATGCCGCTCCAATGGGCCTTGAGCCATCACTCTTAGGTTTGCGGCGTGCAGGCTATAGATGATCATTGGGAAAGCAGAGCTGGCGATAAGACCCGCCCACACTGCCTGAGGCACGTACGTGGAATGTTGTCACATGCCTGAGTTAGCGTGGACACAGAGAAGCATGAGGCAGAGGCCAGTTTCACCGGCAAGCACGCCGTCTGACACCAAAACATCCCATAGGTGTCATTACTTCTTTAATGGTTGCTGGTGGGTGTTACTTTCTTCTGTGGTGTCACACCCGCCTCTTCATAGGGATCATGTGTGCTCATCAAGGCTACAGTTTGTACATGGGAGCTTCACACTCCCAATTAAGAGCGAAACGTATAAAAAAAAATGTAAGTTCTCTTTAGGACAGTGAGTTGACTCATTTTACATGACTCCATGCTGCATTATTAAAATCCACAGCCTCCATTTTTCTGCAGGGATCCTCAGTCTCCTCTTGGATACAACGTCGTACAAGTGATTACCGTATTTTCCAGACTATACGGCGCACTGCCGATGAGCAGCTCTATTTTCATACAAAAGGTGCACCGGATTATAAGGCGCATTAAAGGGGTCATATTGTTATTTTTTTCTAAATGTAAAACACTTCCTTGTGGTCTACATAACATGTAATGGTGGTTCTTTGGTCAAAATGTTGCATAGATTATGTTTTACAGATCATCTTCAAGCCGCTTTCTGACAGTCACTTCCGGATGCGCCGTTTTGTGGGCGGTCTTATTTACGTGGCTCACCTTCGACAGCGTCTTCTCCCCGTCATCTTTGTTATAGCGGTGTAGCGTGCAAGGACGGGAGTGGAAGAAGTGTCAAAAGATGGAGCTAACTGTTTTAATAACATTCAGACTTTACTTCAATCAATAAATTGTCTGTCTATCTGTGTTGGCCTTACAATGAGGTGGCGACTTGTCCAGGGTGTACCCCGCCTCCCGCCCGATTGTAGCTGAGATAGGCTCCAGCGCCCCCCGCGACCCCAAAGGGAATAAGCGGTAGAAAATGAATGGATGGAATATCGGAGCAGCATCTCCTCATCCGTGGCTCACTAGTGCAACAACAACGCCGGAAATGTGTCCAATGAAAAAACGTCCGACCGGAACGCTCTAATAACTAAAGTTCCTTGGGTGAATTACCGTATTTTTCGGACTATAAGTCGCTCCGGAGTATACGTCGCACCGGCCGAAAATGCACAACAAAGAAGAAGAAAAAACATATATACGTCCCACTGGAGTATAAGTCGCATTTTTGGGGGAAATTTATTTGATAAAATCCAACATTAAGAATAGACATTTGAAAGGCAATTTAAAATAAATAAAGAATAGTGAACAACAGGCTGAATAAGTGTACGTTATATGAGGCATAAATAACCAACTGAGAACGTGCCTGGTATGTTAACGCAACACATCATGGCAAGAGTCATTCAAAAAACTATAACATATAGAACATGCTATACGTTTACCAAACAACCTGTCACTCCCGATCGCTAAATCCCATGAAATCTTCTTCCTCTGTGTCGCCTCTGGTATGCGCCCCGCTAGCGTCCTTTCTTTTTGCTGCTCGATTGCTGTACTCTGCTGCATATTTCACTACGTCCAGCTTGTAATCTGCAGTATATGATTTCCTTTTCGCTGCCATTTTAGTTCAGTCCTTCTCAGTTTTTATAAGTTACCGCCAATGTTGACGTGATCCATTTTAATAGCTCCGGCAGTAGCGTATAGCACATGGATCGGGAACGTTTTTGGCTGAGAGAGCCATGAAAGCCAAATATTTTAAAATGTATTTCCATTAGAGCCATGTAATATTTTTTTTAACACTGTATACAACTAAATGCGTGCATTTTTAAGTAAGACCAACATTTTTAGAGTATAATAAGTCTCTTATTCTTTTTAATAACATTGTTATTCTGAAGGTAACCAACAATAAATAAAATACTTCTTACCATTAATGCGACTTCTGGTGCTGCATGGTTTTGCTGATGGCTTTGTAGTCGTTATTTTTAACACTGTGATTACCAGCGGAATTATTCATTACTTATCTTGTTAAGCAATGTCAGCTAAGATTTATCTGAGAGCCAGATGCAGTCATCAAAAGAGCCACATCTGGCTCTAGAGCCATAGGTTCCCTACCCCTGGTATAGCATATAGCAGTTAGCATTCCAAAACCTACAATGCACTTCTGCCATGACCCTCCACCGCCGAATTTTGGTTGGCGTGTGAGTGACGATTGCTGACGTGTGTAACGATTGCGGACATTTGCTTTGTCGCTCACGCGAATGAGATAAATAATATTTGATATTTTACGGTAATATGTTAATAATTTCACACATAATTCGCTCCGGAGTATACGTCGCACCCACGGCCAAACTATGAAAAAAACGTTGACTTATAGTCCGAAAAATACGGTATGTAAATTCACTAAACCGGTATGTTTTAGCGCTTTTATGGCGAGTTTACTGACAGATATAAGTAAGAACTTTACACTACTTTATATTAGAAATGGCAACAGCAGAGGATGAATGTCCCATAACAAGAAGATAGAGAAAAAGAAGCAGCTTATCGACTACGGTGTCGCCACGGACTACATAGGCGGATGCGCACACATTTTCAGGACTTATGCAGATCCCAAATACAGATCAGCAGGTACCAGAAGGTAAGAAAAGTTAGTTTTGCATAATATTGCGAAACAAAACGCCATATAATACGTCTTACCTTATACACACTATATAATTCTTGGATGTATAATGCGCTGACAATCCATCAAGCAGTGTGGCTTCATAGCTTAGCAAAGTCGTACTAAAACATTTTGATAGACTTTTGAGAACCGTGTGTAATGTTCTATATTTTCAATGGAACATATAAAATGTTGGTGTTGTTTACTTGAGTCATATTGCAGTCTACACGTATATTTTATGTGTGACTGCCATCTACTGGTCATACTTATCATTTCACAATGAACCAAATGAAATAACTTCAAGGTCGGTAAGCACAACCAAAATTATTCCGTACATTAGGCGCTCGAGGTAATAAGGCGCACTGTCGAGTTTTGAGAAAATGAAATGATTTTAAGTGCGCCTTATAGTCCGAAAAATACAGTAAGTGAGTTGCGATCTGATATTGGTATTGGATATCGATTTGATATAAGGCAAAAAAACAAGTGTTACATTATATCGGTTTTGATCTAAAATAAAAGCGCTCCAATACAGACAGTTGTGCAGCGTGATTACTTGTGCAAAGCTCGATAGTTAATATCTAAATGTCTTCCGATAAGCACACAAGGTTGGTCTTTTCTTGCATCTTAGTGAAATCACTTGCATAAGGTAAACATGGTAGGCGTTAGGCTACAAGGAGCTAGCAGATACACAACAGCTAAGCACACAATAGCACGCAAGCTAAACATATGCAGTGTTGTTGATAGTTTACTGCGTCCTTTTAGATTTGAACGTGACAGAGACACAGGATGCTTACCTAACGATCTGTGATTGATATTTTAATTTTTAGCAATATATACAGTACAGGCCAAAAGTTTGGACACACATTCTCATTCAATGTGTTTTCTTTATTTTCATGACTATTTACATTGTAGATTGTCACTGAAGGCATCAGAACTATGAATTAACACATGTGGAGTTATGTACTTAACAACTAAAGGTGAAATAACACAAAACATGTTTTATATTCTAGTTTCTTTAAAATAGCCATTCTTTGCTCTGATTACTGCTTTGCACACTCTTGGCATTCTCTCCATGAGCTTCAAGAGGTAGTCACCTGAAATGGTTTTCACTTCACAGGTGTGCTTGAAGCTCATCGAGAAAATGCCAATAGTGTGTAATTTTTAGATGACAATTTCCTGTACTGCAACATTTGCACTATTCACAACAAAACAAGAACATTGGTTGAGAATGTCAAAAGCAAAGATATATTTGGTGCCAGTTCAATCAATCACACAAATTGTTTATTTAGACCCGAATTACAAGTGCCTCAAAATGGCATCCCCTGTTCTGAACCCACATCCAGGCAAGAAAAAACTTCAAAAGCCAGAACTGGGAAAAGGAAAAAACCCTGGGAAGGGACTGCAAGTGTGGGTAACCCCCCTCCAGGGTGACTGGCTGCAATGAAAGCCGAGTGGGTACAATTGTTGAAATGTTACATTAGTAGATCATGTGAGAGTCCAGTCCATCAGAGGGTTGTCGGGAGATCTTCTAGTTGTTTTCATTAGAATTTTACTCATTTAATTTGGTGCTATTTATCTTGCTGCAAAATGTTACTTTATTTTAATTTTACCCTCAAAATGGCGACTCCTCAACAGAAGGCCTTTTGAGTGCTTAAGTTTGCAAAAACAATTGCCATTGTCACAGGGCAGCGTGCTTTTAGAACAGAGTTTGGTAAAAACTTATACAGCATGAAATAAATACTCAGTTATGTACAACACATGTGTTCAAGCTAGGTGTTCTATTGTTTTTCATTTTTGAAATATCCAGTGATAATTTTGGCTTATTCTTTTTGAAATACCCTGTACATTTACAAAACAGCATACTGATTAATTGTGTGGGTGCCTTTTGATTGAATGGGAACTATTTAATCAGTCCACTGTGACCCGTTCGGCAGTTTGATTGGTCTGATGTAAAGAGACCTAAATGTATTTGCAGCATGTGTAGCCTGTGATCTTAGACACATTCATCATCTAACCACAGCATTGTATACAGCTCAGGGTTGAAAAGGTGGGAAAAATATAGCGACTTAGTCTGTGAAATCAGTCAGTTCTCAAATCCTGTCCCATTTTTTGTGTTCTGGATTCTTGCATCATCCAGGTTCACTTAAACAATCCTTTAAGTGTAATTCATATTGTTCATTTTAGCCTTTTTGACAGCACATTTGACACTTCACTTTCACTTTGTCTTGTTTCCAGAACTGCAGCGAGCTCTTCAACGCAAACCCAAAAAGACGTGTATTGTTAAAATGGCCAGGACCAGGAACTTGTGGAAGAATATTGTCGTGCTCTGCGTCAACTCGTAAGTTGTTTGGCTTTTTTCTTTTTCTTGCCTTGGTGGAGATATATGCAGGAGTAGATGAAATAGGTCTAATGCTACCATTAACCTGCACATTCAACACTTATTGATCCATGCTTCTCTTTTTATCCCAGCCATTCTGTCTTTCAATAAGTGTGCCATTTATATCCTCGTCTCTCCCTCCTTTGCTCTTCATGGCCGACCTCGTCTTTAGCACGTAGAGGAGCTCACGACAGCGTATCGTGTCCCTGACTCCTGAAGTCTGTGTAAATTTTACATGAGTGGTCCTTATAAAACATTACACAACAGGGAGGGGGAAGGGAGTAGAACGGAGTGTGTGTTTGTTTGTGTTGACAACCTCCAATCGCTTCATATATTAAAACAAATTGAACAATATGAAGAAAAAATCCTCATTTGAAGGTTTTCTGAAAATCTAAAATGTTTTTTTAACCTTTTGGGAATACTTAGTTTAACAGCAATAGAGTATTGTCAGGACGAAAAATTCCTCAGGGAGTTCAAAGTGTATAAAGTCTTTTTGGATTCATATTTTTTCTAGTTTTTCTCTTAATCAACTTAAGTCCTAAATTAAAATAGCAAACATGTCTTGTTTGTCTGATCATTACCCAAGTACCTTTTCTCTTTGACATTTACTATATGGATGAAAACACATTTTATGTACAAAACCCAAAACCAGTGAAGTTGGCACATTGTGTAAATGGTAAATAAAAACAGAATACAATGATTTGCAAATCCTTTTCAACCTATATTCAATTGAATAGACTGCAAAAACAAGATATTTAATGTTCGAACTGGTAAACTTTATTTTTTGCAAATATTAGCTCATTTGGAAGTGGATGCCTGCAACATGTTTCAAAAAAGCTGGCACAAGTGGCAAAAAAGACTAAGAAAGATGCGGAATGCTCATCAAACACTTATTTGGAACATCCCACAGGTGAACAGGCTAATTGGGAACAGGTGGGTGCCTTGATTGGGTATAAAAGCAGCTTCCATGAAATGCTCAGTCATTCACAAACAAGGATGGGGCGATGGTCACCACTTTGTGAACAAATGCGTGAGCAAATTGTCCAACAGTTTAAGAACAACATTTCTCAACGAGCTATTGCAAGGAATTCAGGGATTTCACCATCTACGGTCCGTAATATCATCAAAAGGTTCAGAGAATCTAGAGAAATCACTGCAAGGCCGAAAACCAACATTGAATGCCCGTGACCTTCAATCCCTCAGGCGGTACTGCATCAAAAAGCGACATAAGTGTGTAAAGGATATCACCACATGGGCTCAGGAACTCGTCAGAAAACCACTGTCAGTAACTACAGTTTGTCGCTACATCTGTAAGTGCAAGTTAAAACTCTACTATGCAAAGCGAAAGCCATTTATCAACAACACCCAGAAACGCTGCTGGCTTCACTGTGCCTGAGCTCATCCAAGATGGACTGATGCAAAGTGTAAAAGTGTTCTGTGGTCTGACTAGTCCACATTTCAAATTGTTTTTTGGATACTATGGACGTCGTGTCCTCTGGACAAAAGAACCATCCGGATTGTTCTAGGCACAAAGTTGAAAAGCCAGCATCTGTGATGGTATGGGGGTGTATTAGTGCCCAAGGCATGGGTAACTTACACATCTGTGAAGGCACCATTAATGCTGAAAGGTACTTTTGTACATTTTTCAAAGTATAAAAACTGGCATTCAAAGAGTTAAAATTAAATGAAAAAAATGACATGTTTACTGTTTTTATTTAGGTTACTGTTTTTATTTAGGACTGTAGATGATTGAGATTTATAAGCGAAAAATGTGAATCCAAAAATGGTTGTATACACTCTTTATTCTTAAGGACTTATTTATCCTGATAATACTAATATAATACTAATAAATTAAAATCTCAGAGAGTTCACAGTGTGTGAAAATGTTTATTTGTTTTTTGCTCAAATATTTTAATCAATTTCAGTCCTAAAAAAAATAGAAAATATGTATTTTTTCTCTGATCGTTACCTCATACCTCAGCTCTTAAACATTTACTATATGGATAAAATCAAATTTTACGTAAAGGTTTCAAAATATAAAAATGGGTGTTCAAAAAGTTCAAATAAAATAAAATCATTACACATTTGCTATTTTTATTTAAGTTGTTTGAGATATTTGAGCAAAATTTTTTTGAAAAATCAGAATCTGAAAATGGTTTATATACACTCAACTTCTTGAGGATTTACTCTATTGCTATAAATTAAGACCTCAGAAAGTGTTTATTTTAATACATTTGACTTACTTAGTACATGTTAAAGGGGATTTTTTAAGTGCAGGACTGAAGTTGATTAGGATAAAAGTAGAATATTATATGAATCCAAAACCTTTTTATATACACTTAACTCCCTGAGAACTTTTTCATCCTGTCTATAGTCAATTGAGCTAAGATTACTGATATTGGTATGACTATTCGTTGATATATGAAATAATTTTCAATAAAAATATTAAAATTGAACATAAAAAAGGAAAAGTATTCCATTCGGTGTAACAGAACCAGACTTATGGCCAAAAATACAGCAAAATATGAGCTGAAAAGACAAAGTCCCCAATAAAGTGAGGGTTGAATAACAAAATCTGGTGTTCCTGAGCAAGAATCACGTTCTAACATCTTGTGTGTGTCCATGTTCTGTGCAGGCTAACAGGCTATGGGATCCACCACTGCTTTGCTCGCAGCATGATGGACCCAGAGGCCCAGGAAACCACCATGTTCCATAACTTCTATGCAGACTACTACACCATGGCGGGCATCGCTGTGGCCTCCTGCCTGGCGCTGTGCCCGGCGGTGGGGCTAATGGGCCGGCGAGGTGGCCTCCTCATGTTTATGATCATCACCGCCTTGGCGTCCTTGCTCCAGCTGGGCCTGCTCAACTGTGAGTTCGTGTTAGACACACACCCATACTTTCCAACCTTTGGACCTCAGAATTAGGGAGATATTCAAAATGACTGGGGGGGGGCGTGAGGGGGAGTTGTCATACGTATATACACTGTTCCCTCTAATCTTTCGTGTGTGTGACCAAACGCAAAAACTCCCTGAGCATTCATTGTAGCACATGTGAGCAACATCAGACGTGCACCTGTCCCGAACCTTACATACCAATTTAAATGTATTATTATTATAATGAAATGACAGCAGTCATTTTCATGGGATTATTTTGTCATTTAAACGATTTGACCCACTTACAATGAAAATATCAATCTTGTTTTTCATGAGCTATTAGTATTGTATGTCTGGGTGGGGGAGACATTTGTGAGAACGGTGGCCCCGGGGAATTTTCAGGAGGGGCACTGAAATTGGGGACTCTCCCAGGAAAATCTGGACGGTTGGCAAGCATGGCCGTAGCTACCATTAAGGACACCGGGGTCATGTCCTCTGTATTTTTTTTAAGTGACAAAAAGAAGATGATATGACTGACTGCAAATGTACCGTATTTTTCGGACTATAAGGCGCTATTAAAATCCTTTAACTTTCTCAAAAATCGACAGTGCGCCTTATAACCCGGTGCGCCTAATGTACGGAATAATTCTGGTTGTGCTTACCAATCTTGAAGCAGTTTTATTTGGTACATGGTGTAATAAGTGTGACCAGTCGATGGTCGTCACACATAAGAGATACGCGTAGACTGCAGTAAACAACACGTTTTGCGTGAAAAGCGACATTAAAATGTAAATTATTGAATGACAAGGTGCTTCATATAAGATTTGACCTCAAACGTATTCCTGGCCACGTCGTGCTCTGTTACTAATTCGAATATATAATCAAATTTTCCATCTTTGTTTCCGATGGCTCTGTGGCGAGCGTCATTAATACTTGCTTTGCAAAGCAGAAGGCCTTGGGTTATAATCCCGGTCGTGGTACAAGTTTTTTAAATTTTTTTATTTGTTTTAATGATTTTAAACTTGTTTAATACGCTTAACTTCCACATACGAATAAAAAAAGTGGAGCGTTACCAAATCATGATGATTGTCAAAGACGTTAAATAATATTATGTGTGATAGTACTATTATATGATGTTGGGATAGGTATGACTTCAGACCTTTAAAGCTAAAATTTTTTACCTTGGTATTTGTGGAATCTTAGTTACTGTTGGCAAGTATGCTCACACCTGGTGTACCTAATGATGTGGCCGGCGGGTTGATGTCACTGTGCTCATGTCCACCGTTGGTAATGCTTGTTGTGGTCAATGTGTAGCAAAAAGCAGATCAAAAGACGACAAGAGGCGGTTTGTTCAGTTACAAATGAGCCCGACTTAATGTTTAACTGGCGTCAACACTGCAAGGTTACTACGCCGCTTGACAAGTTTTTATCATCTTTCACTCTGCGTTGGACTGATGGCCGTGTGAAATGTGTGCTAACTCGTCTCTTTATTTCTCCTCCAGTGCTGGGAAAGTACAGCACCCATCTCAATATAGGTAGGAGTCAGTGTCTGTTTGCAAGAGTGCCCCTAGAGGCCATACCTGTGTATGTCACGTCGAACAATGATCACCATGCTGTGTTTGTGTAGATAGCTCAGGCACCCTGAATAAGAACTTCTCCATCGCCTTCTCCATCATCGGGATGTTCTCCTCCCATGCTGTCAGCAACCTGAGCATCTTCTTCTGCGCTGAGATCACTCCCACCGTCATCAGGTGAGTGCCTAAAGCAGGGGTCGGCAACTCAAAATGTTGAAAGAGCCATATAGGACCGAAAATACAAAAAAAGAATCCGCCTGGAGCCGCTAAAAAAATTTAAAGCCTCATATAAGTGTTATAATGAAGGCAACACATGATGTAAGTTTCTATATTAGCCTACTATCAAAATGACTGAGTCATAGGCTGACGCAAGTCTTTGTTGACAGAAATGTTATATTTATTCTACACATTTTTACAACATTAGAAATCATTAGTAAAATGGAGGCTTCTCAGAGGGTGAGCTAACTCCTGGAAATGACTGTCTTAAAATGGCCAAAGGTATAGATGTGTGTGTCCAAGTTAAAGCAAACTGCAGGCTGTCTTCTTCTAATGGATTTATTACATGCTTTGCAAGCTGGGTTATGTTTGCTGTGGTCTGGAACAACTTGGCACACCAACAACTATCAAAAATGCAGCCAATATTACATACAGATAATGTGTCATGAGACATGAAAATATAAATTGAAAAGGACTTAAAAGAAACTAATTGAGCTCAAATATAC
>NC_084566.2:14706624-14709124 GCF_033978685.3 Nerophis lumbriciformis
TCACGTGGAGTCCACAGCTCGTGCAAAGGAGGCCCCACTCAGGCTTATCTCGTTTATGTAAGAGGGAAAGGTGCTCGGAGGGCGCCCTCTGGTGGATGACTGCGCGCATTAACGAGAGCTTTAGTGGTTGTGCAGCGCTCTCTGCTGTTTGCAATAATACTTAATGGGAATAATGTTTCCTCTCCGTGAGATTGAGGTGTTTTCTGTCTGCAGGGGCGGAGGTTTAGGTCTGGTCCTGGCGAGCGCCGGCTTCGGCATGCTGACCGCGCCCATCATGGAGCTGCACAACCAGAAGGGCTACTTCCTGCACCACATTATCTTCGCCTGCTGCACGCTTATCTGCATCATCTGCATTCTCCTGCTTCCTGAGACGCGCTACCACCCCCTGCCCGAGACGCTGGCTGACGACAGCTATACCCGCCAGTCCCTGCTGCCCCCGCGGGGGCCCGGCGAGCAGCGGCTGCTGCTGACGCCCTCTGACGGCGCCAGGGACTACACACGGGTGCACGACACGCCGCTGCACCAGGCGGCCGCCACCGCCGTCTCCACCATGGACTCCACCGCCTCGTCGGCCGCGGATCTGACCGCCAAGCCTGACCCGTTGGGGGCGGACTCCCCCGCGCCGCTCACGAAGGACGAGGTGGTCCACGCTAGTAAAGACCACCTGCTGTCTTCCACGCCCACACGCTTCACAGACCCGCTTTTACACAAACCCACAGAAATCGCCCTGGCTTCAGTGGAGCCGCTCTCAGACTCTCTCATTCCCCTAACGGACGCCACACAGGAAGCTCCCCCCGAAATGTCATCGCCGGACCCCGCCTCTTTATCAGAAGACCAAATGTCCTCGACATCTGACCCACCTTTGCTAGAGGACACTTCAGAAGACCCCCCATCACCTGCGCCCCCCCCTCCTGTTCCCGTGACAGACGAGGACGCCGCCCCCGAGCCCCCGCCGTCCCCCTGCCAAGACATCCTGTTAGAAATAGTCGATGACTCTGACCTTTCACCCCCTCCCTCCCCCCTGCAGCCCACAACTCTCCCCATCACAGACCTGGCGCTTAGCCCCACCGCAGAAACGTTGACTCTGGAGCCCTTGGGGGTCTCAAAGGACTCCCTCCACTCGTTAGACTCTTCCTGCCCCACGCAGGACCCCCCCCTGTCCCTAGTGGAGTGTACCGTGTCTTCCCCCATAGACTCCGGCATCCTGGCAATCAGGGACGGCGCTAGCACAGAAAACATGGCCCTCAACGGAGTGACGTCGTCATGATGACCACGTCTCTTTTGCCGCACTTAGGAGGACAGGCCCCGCCCCCCTCGCCACCCTTCCCGCACAAGAGGCTGCTTTGTGACAAACTTCTTTTTTGTTCTCCTTTTGAATGTGGGTTGAAATCACCAGCCTTTGAAGCGCAGAGAACAGACGACAAGAAGCGCCATGGGGGAAAAAACAAGTCGATTCAGACGTAAACAATCAACAATTGTAAGGATTTTTTTATTTTTTTTTGAAAGACGCAGCACAAGAAAGTACTCCCGAAAAAAACCAAAATGTTCCAAAAAATAGTGCCAAAAATGAGTATTGTTGCATGTTTGGGGACTTGCTTTGTTTTCAGCCATCGACTGAATGTGGACGATCAGTTTGTACGTCAGAATGTACGCAACTAAAATGTCTTTTTACTCATTGACTTTCTTCATATTGTCAGCAAGTGCGTAATTATTTGCAGGCTCGATTCATTTATAAGTATGATTTTTTTTTGTCTTTTTTTTTTGGCCTGCCCCGATAAAGTCATGTACAAAGCTTCAGTATTTGTCACGCCGCAGACGAAACAAAAAATTATCATCGATTTCAACGCCTTTTTCTTTTCAACATCAACGCACATTTGTTCACAACAATTTTCACGGTGCGTTATTGCAATACTCCAAACAAACAGTTTGCAACAAGCAGAAGATACAATCTGGTGGTGCGTTCAAGGCACCAACAACAACATGCAGGTACTTTTCTCCACAAACATGTTCTTCCTTCATGACCAACAGATTGTCCTTTTCTTCCTGCCAATGATGGCTTGCGGGTTGGATCAAACAAAGTTTGAGGATATTTCCACAGATGGTCGGGTTAGGAAATGTTCATTATGCTGCTGAACGCATCAAAGCACAAATTCCCTGCAAGCATGTGACGTCAGTCGGAGAAGCGAGTAGTAACGCAGTACTGAAGAGAGCCAAAACAAGTCAAACTCTGAGAATAAGTTTATTATTTGATGACATGAATTGTCGGAAATACATCAATAACATTTTAATAGTAGGATTATTACAATTAAAAAGTTGTATACTCAAATATAAAAAATAAATGAAACTAACTAGAAACAAGGTGTAGACTTTATGGCAAATTTTAAAATATAATAAATACATTTTCAAATTGAACATGCATTAAAATGTGTGGGGATTTTCAATTTTGTCATTAAAATTACAGCTTATTTCCCCACAATAATTCATATATTTTTTCCTAATT
>NC_084566.2:14716624-14719124 GCF_033978685.3 Nerophis lumbriciformis
GCTGGTGTTGAGAGCGAGGTTGTTCTCCGAAGACCAGGCCGTCAGCTTCAGGACCTCCTCTCTGTAGGCAGCCTCGTCACCCCTGGAGATGAGCCCGACCACTGTGGTATCGTCGGCGAACTTGACGGTAAGGTTGTCACTGTGGGCCGGACTGCAGTCATGGGTGTAAAGGCAGTAGAGGAGGGGGCTCAGCACACAGCCCTGTGGAGAGCCGATGCTCAGCGTGCGGGAGGATGAGAGGTGCGGGCCAAGTCTCACATTCTGGGGTCGGTCCGTTAGGAAGTCCCTTATCCAGGCGTTTGTGAGAGGGGGGAGGCCAAGAGTGTCCAGTTTATTGCAGAGTCTGTCCGGGATTATTGTATTGAAGGCAGAGCTATAGTCCACAGAGAGCATCCGGACGTAGCTCTGCTGCTGCTCCAGGTGGTTCAGAGCAGAGTGGAGAGCAACAGCGATGGCGTCCTCTGTGGACCTGTTCGCCCGGTATGCGAACTGGTGGGGGTCGAAGTCTGGAGGGATATGTTCCTTGATGTGCTGGAGAACAAGTCGCTCGAAGCACTTCATGATTACCGGAGTGAGGGCCACTGGTCGGTAATCATTCAGGCTGGTGATGGGAGACTTCTTCGGCACCGGGATTATTGTAGATGACTTCAGGCAGGATGGGCTGACTGCCTGAGCCAGGGAGAGGTTGAAGATCCTGGTGAGGGGGGGAGCGAGCTGGTGGGCGCACGTCCTGAGCACCTTTCCAGGTACTCCGTCTGGTCCGGTAGCCTTCCTGGGGTTCACAGCCAGGAGCACTCGTCTGACACTGTGCTCCTGTACAGTGAGTGGAGTGGCGCCGGAGCCCGGTGGGGGCGGGGGCAGGGCTGGAGCAGATGAGTGTCGCTGGGGGGTTTCGAAACGGGCAAAGAAACAGTTAAGCTCCTCTGCCAGTGTCGCACTCTGATCCGCAGTTGTCATATTGCAGCCTCTGAAGTTCGTGATGTCATGAATGCCCCGCCACACCTCCCGTGAGTTTTTGCTGGACAGATGGGACTCTATGCACCTCCTGTGGTCCGCCTTTGCTTTTTTAATCCCTCTCTTCAGGTCGGCTCTAGCAACACTGTACAGTGCCCTGTCCCCTGACCTGAAGGCTGCGTCGCGGGCCCTGAGGAGTGGCGGACCTGGCTGGTCATCCAGGGTTTCTTGTTGGGGTAAACCCGGATGGTTTTTTCCACGGTCACATTCCCGATGCAGAACTTTATGTAGTCCAGCACCGTTCCTGTGGCTGTCTCCAGCTCCTGTTGTTGGAAGAGGTCCCAGTCTGTGTGTTGGAAGCAGTCCTGAAGTTTGGGGAGTGCATCGTCAGGCCAGGTCATAACAGTCTTTGTGATAGGCCTGGCCTGGCGTCTGATGGGGGTGTAGGTAGGAGAGAGCAGGAGGGAAAGATGGTCTGACTGTCCAAGCTGGGGGAGGGGTGTAGCTCTGTACGCGTGCTTTATGTTGGTATACACGTGGTCCAGGGTGTTCTTGCCCCTTGTAGAACACTTCACGTGCTGGTAGAACTTAGGGAGTACAGTCTTCAGATTGGCCTTATTAAAATCCCCTGCTATGATATGAACACCGTCGGGGTGGGCCCGCTGCTGTACGTTGACGTTGTTCAGCAGAAGAGAGAGCGCTGTGTTTACTTTGGCGTCCGGTGGAATATACATAGCCGTGATGATAACAACAGACAGCTCTCTCGGGAGAAAAAAAGGCCGACATCTAACAGACATGTACTCCACGTCCGGGCAACAGTGCTGTTCAGTGATTGTCCCGTTGTTGCACCAGTTCTCATGCACGTAGATACAGAGCCCCCCTCCTCTGCTCTTACTGGAGTCCTTAGTTCTGTCCCGGCGGAGCAGAGTGCGTCCGGCTAGCTGCATGCTAGCATCGGGTATTTCCGGGTGAAGCCAGGTTTCGGTGATAATCATAGCACAACAGTCCCGAACATTGCGGTTTCCAGCAAGTTGTAACTCCAGGTCGTCCATCTTCTGTACAAGGGATCTGGCATTAGAGAGGAACAGGCTCAGTAGAGGTGGCTTGTGGGGTTGTTTCCTAAGCCTGAGCAAGACGCCGGACCTGCGGCCACGCTTCTGCTTCCTCTCCCTCCTCCGTCTGCGCCGTCTCCCAGACCCGACAACAAACCACGGAGAGCCCTGTGCTCTCGCTATGTCATCTGGGATGTTGTGCTCGTGGTGAAAGTCGCTCGAAACAGATATCTGGTGCGAGTTACCGATATCCAAGAGTGACTGGCGGGTGTACCGGGTGTTTGCAGTACAGGTGGTGCACAAAAGGAAAAAAAATATGAAGAAGGAAGAAAGAGCACTGAAATGGAGAGCCGTAAGACGCTGTGTCTGTGCGCGCCGCCATCTACATACATATATATACACATATATACATATATACATACATAATACATATATATACATACATACATACATACATACATATACATATATATACATACATACATATATATGTA
>NC_084566.2:14724124-14726624 GCF_033978685.3 Nerophis lumbriciformis
CATCAGAAAGTCGTCAACCATCCGCAATCCACCCGATCTAACATTTGATCAGAACCGCATCCGCCCGCACCCGCCCGTTGTTATATGTCTAATATAGACGATGCAAGGCATTAGTGAGGTTATAAAGCTTTTGCCTGTTAAAGAAAGGAGACTGATCCAATGCAGCACAGACATTCGCGTGCCACGCTGTCACAACCCAGACGCACACCAGTGCGCAATCATATGGGAGCCGCGCTGAGCGCACCTCCAAGCGCGTCTCGCTGCCGGCGACGGCCGGGTATGAGCCCGACGCTCCAGCGCCATCCATTTTCAGGGCTAGTTGATTCGGCAGGTGGGTTGTTACACACTCCTTAGCGGGTTCCAACTTCCATGGCCACCGTCCTAGCTGCTGTCTATATCAACCAGGGTGAGCCCCACCCCTTTCGTGAGCGCACTGCGCGCGGAGTGACCCCTGTTACGCGCCCCCGGCAACAGGGGTGGCGGGCAGGTAAGCTGCGCGGGCGGAGCGCGCGGAGTGACCCCTGTTACGAGCCCCCGGCCACGGGGGTGGCGGTAGGGTGACCATTTCCATGATACCAAAAAGGAGGACATTATGCGGCATATCAATAAATTACTATGGTGTACATAGGACTCTGGTATACTCTTATTTATAGTACAATTTTGAGTGGTTTGAAGATGATGTTTGTGTGGCTGAATAGGAAAAAATATTAAAGTCAAGTGTTTGTTAACAGTATTTGTATTTATTCAATACATTGTGGTGTTCAAAAGTGACCACTGAGATGAATCTTTTCAAGTGCAGAGTGCCACAAAGCATAACATGTGTGGACTTAAATGTAGTTAACATATATAATTTAAAAAAAATGCCACAAACATTTTTCCACATCAACATCAAGGCTGCTTGCTGCATATCTGGTTGCGTTATGCAGAATATGGGCCAAACAGTTTGCAGGGAGCACATCTTTTTGGCTCAGTTTCAGCTTCTGATACACTGTTATGTTTGCCACAATTGACACTGGCATTGTCTGCTGCATATGCAGACATGTTTTTCACCTCTAAGCCAGACATCTCAAGTTTTGCCAGCAGCTGGTTTGTTATGGCTTCTGACGTTTCGTTGCTGTCACTATAAAAATCCAACAGGACATGTTGGATGCCTTCATCAAAGTGAAAATACCTTACCACAATGGGAAAACACTTGTTTGTTCCTTTATTTGAGGCGTCGGTTGCCACGGAAAAGGGTAGGTTGTTTTCTTTTATGTAGTCGGTATGTTCCTGTACCGAATAGTGAGCGATGACGTTCTCGCACAATGCCTTGGCTTTTGTTCGGCCACAGGCCATCCCTTTAGCTGTGGGATAGTCACTGAAAATCTCCCGGTCCACTTTCATGCCGCAGTCTAAACTTCTGTAGGACTGGTGATGCTTTACAGCAGTGGTTCTCAACCTTTTTTCAGTGATGTACCCCCTGTGAACATTTTTTTAATTCAAGTGCCCCCTAATCAGAGCAAAGCATTTTTGGTTGAAAAAAAGAGATAAAGAAGTAAAATACAGCACTATGTCATCAGTTTCTGATTTATTAAATTGTATAACAGTGCAAAATATTGCTCATTTGTAGTGCTCTTTCTTAAACTATTTGGAAAAAAATATGTAAAATAACTAAAAACTTGTTGAAAAATAAACAAGTGATTCAATTATAAATAAAGATTTCTACACATAGAAGTAATCATCAACTTAAAGTGCCCTCTTTGGGGATTGTAATAGAGATCCACCTGGATTCAGGAACTTAATTCTAAACATTTCTTCACAAAAAAAGAAATCTTTAACATCAATATTCATGGAACATGTCTACAAAAAATCTAGCTGTCAACACTGAATATTGCATTGTTGCATTTCTTTTCACAGTTCTTTTTGACAGACATTTTAGTGAGGGTCAAACCATCATGGCATGGGGGAAACTCTGGGTTTATGGTAATGAATGGAATAGCCTACTTAATTTGATGTTCAGTTTATGAACTTACATTACATTACATACCCCCAGGGTACCATTTGAGAACCACTGCTTTACAGCATGGTACACCTTGCACAGCTCCGCAGCAGTTATCTTGTCATCCAGGGGCGACGAAATGTCATGAAAAAATGTCCTCATTGAAGAGGTACCTGCCGCATGTTTATTACTTTTATGTTTATCCGTACCCGCATGCCGTTCAATTGCAGCTTTCCCCTGACTACTTACGTCGACATCACATCGACAAAGTGTGCAGAAGCCATGGAATGAGTCTCGGCTGCTTTTCGTTATAAATTCGTGCTCTTTTATCCATTCAGAATTAAACGAGGTCTTGCGTTTTGGCATGATGCTAACTTTCTGTCAATGTTATGCCGCAGCAGCACATGAACCCTTGTTTACTTTTTTAACCAATGATAAGCAGATTTGTTTCCGACACAGCTCTTAGCCAATCATTTGATACGTTACTGCGTTGGGGGCATTTTTTACGGTCTTTGATTGGCT
>NC_084566.2:14741624-14754124 GCF_033978685.3 Nerophis lumbriciformis
CGTCCACAGTTTCCAAAAACAATTTGAAATGTGGACTTGTCAGACCACAGAACACTTTTCCACTTTGTATCAGTCCATCTTAGATGAGCTCAGGCCCAGCGAAGCCGACGGCGTTTCTGGGTGTTGTTGATAAACGGTTTTCGCCTTGCATAGGAGAGTTTTAACTTGCACTTACAGACGTAGCGATCAACTGTAGTTACTGACAGTGGGTTTCTGAAGTGTTCCTGAGCCCATGTGGTGATATCCTTTACACACTGCTGTCGCTTGTTGATGCAGTACAGCCTGAGGGATCGAAGGTCACGGGCTTAGCTGCTTACGTGCAGTGATTTCTCCAGATTCTCTGAACCCTTTGATGATATTACGGACCGTAGATGGTGAAATCCCTAAATTCCTTGCAATAGCTGGTTGAGAAAGGTTTTCTTAAACTGTTCAACAATTTGCTCACGCATTTGTTGACAAAGTGGTGACCCTCGCCCCATCCTTGTTTGTGAATGACTGAGCATTTCATGGAATCTACTTTTATACCCAATCATGGCACCCACCTGTTCCCAATTTGCCTGTTCATCGGTGGGATGTTCCAAATAAGTGTTTGATGAGCATTCCTCAACTTTATCAGTATTTATTGCCACCTTTCCCAACTTCTTTGTCACGTGTTGCTGGCATCAAATTCTAAAGTTAATGATTATTTGCAAAAAAAAAAATGTTTATCAGTTTGAACATCAAATATGTTGTCTTTGTAGCATATTCAACTGAATATGGGTTGAAAATGATTGGCAAATCATTGTATTCCGCTTATATTTACATCCAACACAATTTCCCAACTCATATGGAAACGGGGTTTGTACAACTTAATTTTCTTTTTTTAGCTGGAATTATTTACATTTTTCTTAGTTGTTAATTTTTTATTTTTTTTATTTTGCTAAAAACCCCCCGAAAAAAAAGTAAACTTCAGTTTTTTAACCATGCTACTGGATGCTAGTTGTTCCTAATATTTTGCCGTGTTTGTCCCCCTGCTCCCCTCAGGCTAAACATATAGAATGAGTGTAACAAAATCCACCGACAAACTCTAAATCCCATGCGGACAATTTCCTCGCCTTGAACACAATGAAGTTGCCTGGCAACCAGACGGCCGCCCAGGAAAGAATGCCCTCACTGTTAACGTCTCAAACTATAGCTGTCTCCTGACCGCAGCTTTATACGTCCTATCAATCGTCTCCAAGCGAGGACATAAAGGCATTAGAATACAGCTTGATATACACAAAATGCCACAAGGGGATTTGGACTGCGCTCGTCTTTCCGAGGACAAAGTTCAGTTTAATGAATAGCTCAGTGTAACAGTGAAGACAACTCTGTGACAATATGAAGGCCTGCTCTGGAAAAGTTTCACGACAAGGACTCTTTTATCTGAAATGTGTTAAAAACCGACTTCTTGGAGCACTTTTTGTGCTACTTTTCCCGGATGTTGGTATTAACAAAATTTGTAAGGAGACACCCCGAGGCAAAATTTTATTTTTTTCAGCAGAGCAATGATGAAATGTGTCAGCATTGCTTGTGGTCCGACATTTTGAATGTACTCAACATTTAATCCCACCCTGCTGATGTGAAGGGAGGAGGAGCCAGCTTCAGAGTCACGACAGTGTGACGTGTTGTGCTGTCAGTTGATGCACACAGTGCGTTCTTCGTTATAACACAAGTTTACATCACTTTGATAAAGAAGGTGAGAAACACTACTGAATTCAAGAATCTCTAATAAATGTAAAAGTGATGTTCAATGTTGATCCAATTCATTGTATTCCACATAATCCTTGTATTATGCGTTATTTTCTGAGTGTAAAACTGTTCTCTATAAGTACATTTTTGTTAACATTGTTGGGTGTCGAGAACGGCTTTATTAGATTTTCATCTGTGTAACGGATTAATAAGGAAAACCTAGGTAAAATAAATAAATATGTATATTATTTATAGCGGTCCTACATTACACATTTTGCTGATAATCAACACCTCTGGAAAAAAAATATTTTCTGACTTTTTTTTTTAGGTCAGGCTTGCCTGACTTCCCGCGCCGGAAGTTGCCATGGAAGCGAAATTAAAGTTGCGTAACCCTTACTGTTCGAGTTCTACTCTTTCCTGGCCTTTTTCTTGATTAGATGAGGAAACCTTTTACATTCATTTTCCTTTCCACTGTTGGATGAAATAGCTTACCCCACCCATAAAGTGTCCAAACAACTAAATCGTATTAACTTATGTTGCGGGTCATTTACTTATGTATTTATTTTGTATGTATGGGGGGTGAATAATGTCGTCAAAGGGTTGGAAATATTATTTTTTATAATGACAATAAAGATCTCTTGTTTAATACATTTTAATGCATTCATACAGTATATGCATTTATTTATTTGCTAGTGTATTTTTTTTTTGTTGCAAAGGTCTCTACTGTGTCTCAAATTAATTGAATTAATTGAATAATTGTTTATTTATTCATTCAGAAATAAGTACACCTTTAAACAAGTAATGCTGACGTGAGTCATTCACTGAGTTTACCATTTGATTTGAAAATGTCACAGCCCAAAACATCTGGGACCTCATGTATTAAGCACTGGTGTACGCTCTTTATCACTGTAAAGATGAAATGTATCAAGAGTGAAATGTGGAAATGTGCGCATGCGTCACCTACGTACATTTCTACAGGCAGTGGATATTTTGGCGACACACAGAGGCGGACATTTGGGCTTAGCCAACATTTGATTACGACAAAGAAAAAAGATCGAAGCAAGGAGAGAAAACTCACTTTTCCGCCGCCTATTGTTGTGACGATGTTTTGCTGTGACTTCTGCAGCAGCTGGGGGTCGTGGCACATTAATGGCACCGGAGACGTCGGCCGCTACCGCAAGTCGCTTTCCTGTGTTGTAATAATAAATTGAGTAATCACACAAGGGGAAAAGTCAAATCCATGTTGATTGGAATGTAAAAAACAAATGTGCTTGGATTTGTGCGTGCGCACACTTTAATACATCTGATTTGTATTCTTTTTTAAGGTAAGCCTTTTTTTTGGTAAAAAATCCACACAATTATTAATACTTGAGGCCCCTGGTTGTGCTCGCTAGCACTAGATCATAGCTAGAGATCGACTTTTTTTTTTTCTCCAACTATGGTAAGGAAGAAAGTGCGCGTGAAGGACAGTGCTGAGAAGAAGAAGTGGATGATGTTCATTCAATTTAATAATCATCAATAACATGACCAACATGTGTCATCGTCATGGTGACAATGCTAGTCTGCAACATACCAAACCAGAATGAGTCCATGCCGCCAGCTAAGGATATTAGAACAATATCTAAATGGTGACGTTTATCCATGAAATATGAAAACGCTGCTGATGGTGTGCTTGACTTTACAGTGTAGGTAATACAAATATAACAATCAACTGCACAGCAATTAATTTTGATAATATCATTAGGTGAATTCTTATACATTTATATTCATAAAATATGCAGCCATAACTGCGATGTGGCCCTCAGTGTAGCCGTGTTTGACACCCCTGGTTACGTGAACATATTAACCTGAAAATACTATAAAAAAAAAAGCATTCAACATCGACACGTTGCCTCATTCACAAGTTTAGTTACTTTTTAACAGTGTTCCTGTTAATGATAAACATCACCTCAAATAAATAAAGTATCAATATTTTGATTTGAGAATCGATATCTCAGCATAATATATCAGTATCGATTCACACATCACCATTAATAGCAGTTTAGCAGCCTGCCACACTATCAGAGTTTAAAATGCAGTGTCATCTTTTGCAAGAGGCGTGGCCAAAGTAGCTGTTATATCATGTGCGTAGTTTGGGTATTGCATCATGACAATGACACATACAGCGCGAATCCACATTTGTAACGATTATTATGTTAACGAGCCATACATATTACATGAAGGCAGCAGTGTTTTGATGCTGAGGCAGACTGATGGATGCTGATGCCGATGATGCAGCAGTTTTGCTCTACTGCATCACGGAGGAGCCCTCTGATTGGCTGCAGGACGACGCTGGGGATGCAGCTACAGCCACCGATAAGGAAAGTGTTGAATCGGAGTAACACTGCAGCCGCGCTACCCAGAGGACGACACGGGCGCTCTTACCACCACATCATGAGGGAGATCGTGCACATCCAGGCTGGACAATGCGGCAATCAAATTGGGGCCAAGGTATCGCTTCTCATAAAGTCACGTAGAATAAAACTGTATTGAAATATTTCTGCGTTTACTAAAGGTTAAAAGTAATTGTGCAAGCTTTCATTTTAAGGCTGAAATGTTCTCTGCATGCTTTTGCTGTCCATAAACATGTTCAAGGTTGCATGATTGACAGGCGGTCGGCTGAAATATAGGCTCCAGCTCACTCCTGCACAACTACATGACATAAATCACGTTGTGTTCATGACCCTGTTTGCCTCGCCCTTGCAGTTCTGGGAGGTGATAAGCGACGAGCACGGCATCGACCCATCAGGCAGTTACCAAGGCGACAGCGACCTGCAGCTGGAGCGGATCAGCGTGTATTACAACGAGGCCTCGGGTAAATGTCCATCCTTCCCAATAACATGCGCAATGAGGATCGTGAGCTAAAATATCTCTCCATCTACATGTCTACCCCTTGGGTCCGTAGGGAGCACAGTTATCTGCAGTCTCACTAAGACCTCACCTCACGCTGCAGTTACTCCAGTTCATAGAATGATATCATCATAGTTTAGTTTGTGTGGTTTTCATTTGCACACACACAAAAACAAATATTTAGTTAATGGGTTTCCCTATGTAACGGGCTTTGAGTCTCTAGAGAAAAGCGCTATATAAATATAATTCACGATATACAATTTAAATCAAAACACCTACTTCGCTGTCTAAAAAGCAAACCTTCCCCAAACAATAGACAAGTCAAATGGAACCTCTGGCAAAATGTATGGAATCACCAGTCTTGGAGGATGTTCAATCAGACCATTCAGTTTTATTTTGCAGAAAAAAAGCAGCTAAAAGACATGCCACCAAAGTATAGTCATTTCCAATGGCAACTTACTGGCTTTAAGAAACACTAAAATGAATAGATGAAATAAATTGTGGTTGTTAGCAACATTTTCATTTTCAAAACAAGCAGATGGAAATGATGCAATCACTCAATTCTAAGCAAAAGGATGGAATCATCACCCTGCATCATGTTAAATGTGCTCATTAGTCTGCAGTTTAAAAGGATGTTCACCATTGGCCAAATTTAGAGGAAAAAAAGGTGTCTGGGGGCCGGTATATCTATTTTTAGCAACACTAATACAAAACCTCACAATAATGTCTGATTAAAAGCTAAAAATGTTATGACAGACCGCCTTAAAAAACGGAATGGAATTTTACATGTTTTTACTAAATGAGACACAGAGAATGTACATGAAAATAAAGAATGTGGGCTTTACAATATTAACTATGAACGATAGAACATTGAATATTGACAACATATGAACGTCACACCCCCTCTCGATCGACATATTTTACAATCAAGGGAAACGCAACGCAAATGCAACAAACGCAGCGAAATATGAACGCAAAGGGTAAAAAAAAAACCCACCTACAATCTGATACATCACTAAGCTTTAGAATTTACAGTAGTTGTAAAAATCTCCTTCCACGTTTGTCCCTGACACCCGCATTTTCAGGCTCGCTCTGGAAACACTGTGGAAACACTCCCCACCCACACTACCTGGTGCCTCATCTGAGCTGCTGTGACTTAGATTACCATAGTAACTAATTCGATTACCATAGTAACTAATTAGATTACCATAGTAACTATATCATGCAAAAGCGCAGATTCCAACCATTAAAATACTTTGTATAGTTCAAGACTTACGGTCATTTGAAAACATCACTGCACATCATAATTGCAGCTACAGTTTCCATCTTAAAGATCTAAAAAAAATTTGGGAATGTCCAGCGGGCCAGATTGAAAAGCTTAAGCATGTGGCCCCCGGGCCTTAATTTGCCCAAGTCTGATTTAGGTCATCAACGTCATCCACCTTCAAGGCAAGTATATTTACAGAGCACAATTTCTACGCCAGCATTTCAAAGCGCTTTATAGATGCAACAAAAATTATGGCGTATAAAATCATTAAAAAATGTAATCATCATAAAGATATTCATGAATTAATTGAATTCAATGCAAGGAGCGCAGATAAAATACCTTTAGTTGTCATATAAAAAAAACAAAAGTGTTTTCAGCCTCATCCACCATACAGCCCTAACAGGTTTAACTTAAGTCTTCATTTAGACCTGAATTAGCTCTTGTCCCCCTTCAAGAAATAAGATTCAAGACTAAGTCAAGTTTGAATTCTATATTTGATTCTCAAAAAAGGGTTAGGGTTTCATAAAGCCTGTTATAAAATTAGCCTCAACCCATTTTTTCAAGAGTTATTAAACATACTGAACTCATCTGTAGTCAGATGATGAAATTAATAGATATTTAAATAAAGTTTATGTTATTAATGATGTATGTTGACATTATTTCAGGGTTTAAAACAGTGGTTCTCAAACTTTTTTGACAAGTACCACCTCAGAAAAACGTGGCTCTCTAAGCGCTAAGTATTTATTAAAAACAAGGCAGGAGTTTTATTTAACAATTATATTTAATGTTTGGCCACTGTAACATTACACATACATTTGAACAGTAACACTGTGTTTGAATATAGGAAAATAAAACACTGCTCTTTAATCAATTGCTTTCTTGGCGTACAACTAGATCACAGGTGTCAAACTCAAGGCCCGGGGGCCAGATCTGGCCAGCCACATCGATTTGTGGGTGGAAATATGTATTTTCTTAATAAATGTATTACAAAAAAAAATGTACTGTGTGCAATTACATATATTTACACTTTAATCATCTCTAATAATAAAGCAAAATATTATATCATCATACATTTCAAAACAATTTTTTTGTTCAAATAAAGATACATACTTAAATATCTGCTTGACTTATGATTTCAATCCAACAAATTGTTCATGCAAAGATTTTACAGTAAAACTTTTTACAGTAAAATCCACTTTCGTACCGTTATTCAATATAGAGTAATAATACACTATAAAAACACAACAACTGTAGATTTTACAGTATAAAAACTAGCATGTATTTTTCTTTAAAAAGTGGGGTACCGTTTTTCATTCCATTTAATTTAATTCCATGTATTTATTTATTTTATATGCTGTAAAAAAAAAAAAAAAAGGCAAACATTACAGTAAAATTGTGGCGACTGAGCTGCCAGTTTTTAACAGTACAATCTAAAGATTTGGTTTTGTACAGCGTACATAAAAAAAGACAATCAAATACGTAAACAATTATACACATGTTTTATACGTACACATTTATATATTCATACTGTAAATCATTCACTGTTAAAATCGGCCCTCTGGGGGCAACCATAACTGCGATGTGGCCCTCAATGAAAACAAGTTTGACACGCCTGCACTAGATGGAGCCCGCGTACCACTGGTGCTACACGTACCACAGTTTGAGACCCACTGGTTTAATATATTCACATATAGGCCTTAAATTGTATGCCTTTGGAGGTTCTGCTGTAGTAAAAGTAATAAAGAAGGTATAGAAAAGACAAAAGGGAAAGTGGTGCAAACAAAGACAAGCTTGAATGCTTGTGTGAATAAACTGTGCCGACTCAGCACTTTAAAAGGCCCACTGGTCTCGAATAAGGAATGCATTATGTTGCAGGAGTTGCAAGTGAAGTCAACTGCAAGGCTAAGATAAAAAAATAAAAAAAACAGAAGTACATTTGATATGTAAAAGTCAGGTGGAGAACGAGATAAAATCATCAAATGTGGAATGACATCATCTCCTTTGTCATCTCAAAGGCAGCAAATTTGTCCCCCGCGCCATCTTGGTGGACTTGGAGCCAGGGACCATGGATTCAGTTCGCTCCGGCCCTTTTGGACAACTGTTCCGGCCTGACAACTTCGTCTTTGGTGAGAAGATTTGTGAGGCGGCCTCACAAAAACTCACACACTGTGTCCTTCTGTGTCCTCGCTGCACCCTAAAGATTCCAGTGGAGCCTCTCAGCATTGTGTCAGAGGACCGTGCATTCTCAGCAGGGTGCTATGTGACGTGTTGTCAGTGCTTCTGGTGGTCTCAGCAAAACAAAAACCTCAGGGAGCTAAGGGAGGGGCACCCTTCAACAAGGCAATGACATGTATTACTTGTCCTCAACAACACCCAGACTAAAAAGATCTATACGCCATATTCCTGGGAGTGCAATGATTAGCTCTTGCTACACATAGCCGGAGCTACTCGATGTGGGAATTTTGGTGGTTATAAATAAATAACATAATACATTAAAGTAAATAGATTGTAAAAAATTACACACAAATGAATAAAAAATTAAATATTTAATCTCTAAAAAATACAATTTAAACTACAGACAAAATTTTAATAAAAATAGATACAAACAAAATATAATAATAAAATAACAAAATTTGATTTGTTGTACATACTATTGATACAAAAAACGGTTATAAAGTTATATTATAACAAGAGCAAACCTACAATAAGTAATTAAGTTCAAAAACAGTCTTTTTAAAAAAAAAATCAATTTTAAATTTTAATTTTTTTCAAGCAAAAAGTAAGTTTAACATGGCCGACATCCCCTATAAGCGATCTGCGTTTTGCACGAATAAGCACATTTAAAATGTCAACTCATGAGTGGCAGTTGCAGTTCATGTGACATTTTTATGAAATGCCTAGCCTCTTCCTGCTCCGTCACTGATAACAATACAATGGCAAGTTTCTCCGGGTATTTTCATGATCCGATGCGGCACCCAGTGTTGGTGCTAAGCTTATTTTATACAGTCGTACTGGGATCGAAACATATGCAAATTTATGATTTATCCATATCAAATTTGTTATTTTGCACCAAAACCATAAATTATATACAAATTCTTTCACTTGAATTTATGCTAATACAAAACATGCATCAAATTAATTGCAAGTTTGAATAAAGAAGTACAAAAGTGTGAACATTTTTTGTAACGGAGGGTTCGAAATGACATTCTGCTTAGGGCCCTATAAATAATATTTTTTTAAAGTTAGGACAATACTTGACATATTATGGTTGTCTGTTCAACATATTCCCACTTGAAGCCAAACCACCACCAGACGATGGACCCCCTGCTGTTTTTCTTGGGAATTGATTATTCCTTCATTTGTTACCAGATTCGCACCTTCTTTCTCTCGTATTACCACCAACAGCTAACCTTACCCATGCCGCTACCTCTCTGCTCTGCGAGGGCGCATGACGTTGCACGCGCGACAGTATGTGACGTACGTAAGAAGATGCGCTTGTTTTATGTCTCTGTGAGAAGGAGAGGCAAGAAAGAGTGATAAGAGCCTGTAGTGTAATGCCCGCAGCTAAAAGCAACTGCGTGAGAACGTATACTCGAATATCACGATACACTCATTTTCTATATCGCACAGAGACAAACCTGCGATATATCAAGTATATTTGATATATCGCCCAACCCTACATATATGTATATATGTAGAAAATATATATGTGTATATAAATATATATAAATTTTTTTCAAATCGTTTTTCAAGAAAAATTATGAAAAAAAAACAATTAAAAAGGAAAAGGTACATTACAAGAATAAAGTATAATTTGGAGACAAAAAACGACATCTGAACAATGAGGAGAGACTTTTCATTCTTGAGGAGACTGCATCCACTGTTATATGTTAATGCTTATTATACTAATGTTCTAGCTTATGTTCAGTTTTAGCTAGCAGTGCTGAGGCTTGGTGTAGACCAGGGGTCTCAAACTCGCGCCCGGCAGAGCATTTGCAGCCTGCCCTCAACTTAACTTGGTTGTTTACTGTGATTGTGGCCCTGCACACCCTGGGTGGCCAACAGTTAAGTATATTTATACAGCACATCTAACACACATTGTGCGACACAAAGAGCAACTTCCTGTAAGCAAACAGTTCCAGAATATACCATTTTCACATCCATAATGACTACCATAGCCCAGGGTCACAACAGTAGTAGTCAGTTGGTGAAAACGTGGTTCTGAAGTGAATACCTTGTGCGGACCACCATCACCCAGACTGTACCTAAATTGGCCCTCAGGTGATTTGAGTTTGAGACCCCTGGTGTGGACGTTGTGAAAGTCGCTAACTCTGGATGCATCACGCAGGTCAAAGCGGAGCAGGAAACAACTGGGCCAAAGGTCACTACACGGAAGGGGCAGAGCTGGTGGACTCGGTTATGGACGTGGTGAGGAAAGAGTCGGAGAACTGCGACTGCCTCCAAGGCTTCCAGCTCACTCACTCCCTGGGCGGAGGCACCGGTTCCGGCATGGGCACCTTGCTGATCAGTAAGATCCGCGAGGAGTACCCGGACCGCATCATGAACACATTCAGCGTCATGCCCTCGCCCAAAGTTTCCGACACGGTGGTGGAGCCTTACAACGCCACCCTGTCTGTGCACCAGCTGGTGGAGAACACCGACGAGACCTTTAGCATCGACAACGAGGCTCTGTACGACATCTGCTTCCGCACCTTGAAGTTGACCACACCCACTTACGGAGACCTCAACCACCTGGTGTCGGCCACCATGAGCGGCGTCACCACCTGCCTCCGTTTCCCAGGACAACTCAACGCCGACCTCCGTAAGCTGGCCGTCAACATGGTGCCCTTCCCCCGCTTGCACTTCTTCATACCGGGCTTCGCCCCACTCACCAGCAGGGGGAGCCAGCAGTACCGAGCCCTCTCTGTCCCCGAGCTCACCCAGCAGATGTTCGACGCCAAGAACATGATGGCGGCATGCGACCCGCGCCACGGCCGCTATCTCACCGTGGCGGCCATTTTCCGCGGGCAGATGTCCATGAAGGAGGTGGACGAGCAGATGCTGAGCGTGCAGAACAAGAACAGCAGCTACTTCGTGGAGTGGATCCCCAACAACGTCAAGACGGCCGTGTGCGACATCCCGCCGCGAGGCCTCAAGATGTCAGCCACCTTCATCGGCAACAGCACGGCCATCCAGGAGATCTTCAGGAGGATCTCGGAGCAGTTCACCGCCATGTTCCGCAGGAAGGCCTTCCTCCACTGGTACACGGGCGAAGGCATGGACGAGATGGAGTTCACAGAGGCCGAGAGCAACATGAACGACCTGGTGTCTGAGTACCAGCAGTACCAGGACGCCACCACCGACGAGATGGGGGAGTTTGACGAGGACGAAATAGAGGACGAGGAGGGTGTCCGCCAGTAAGAAACCACCGCCTCTCGGACTACAAGCCAATCCGTGAAGACATACGACGATACAAAAACGCAAGCTTCAAGCCTCCTCCCCAAAATCAATAACTATAATCAATTATCTTCAGCAGCAAGAAGTCTACAATAAAACTGGAAATCGAGAAAATGATCAACTTTGTCGTGTTTTTAGAAAATAAAAACGGCAAAAACTTTTTAAAGAAAAAAGGAAAATAAAAATGGACATTGTCATTTTCAATCAAAAGTTTTGGGTATAAAATAAAACAACGCATAATAAGAAAAAATTAAATTGAAATCATCTCAAAAAAATAATGAAATTAGAATGTGCCAAAATTCAGTTTTGAATCAAAAGTGATGCATGCATATAAGAAATACAAGATTGAAATATAGATTGATATGCCATGTTTGTTGCACTCAAAACAATTCAACTTTCATTGTAAATTCTGTCTATTTGCCAGACTTATGAAACAACTCACACACGCGCACATGCACGCACGCACACACATTAGTCAAGAAGTGGGAGGAGAAGTACTGATGTAACAAGATTTTTTAGTAATGAGGCTGAAGATAAGAATAATAATCTTGTTAGTGGTTGTTTAGATAACACAACACAAATAAAACCCAGAAAAGACACACAACAGGTTTTCTCCCACAGTAGCAGTAAAAAAATCTGAGTTATTAACCTAAAAGAGACATATGAAGTGTGCATACTTGTATACTTGACAAACCTTTAGTCAATACCGGTTATAACAATGTCTGGATTCCAGTGAAATCTGAAAAAGCTGATTAAGAAAAATAAGCGGGCGTCATGATTCACTGTTACGGCTCATGTTTACGTCATTTGTAAGTCAGACAGGAAGTGTGCGGAGGGGTTGTTTCTGAGCAATGATAACAAAACAGAAATATGACGCCGGTCAAGAGGTCAAAATTGCAGTCAGGTCGTTCAATTCGGGAACTCAACTGAAATTTGTAAAATTACGCCTTGAAAGTTGCGCAGAATTTCAGCATCATAACGCATGACATCAACATTACTGTACCTCCTCATTTTTGCAATACTTCAAAAGCCGTTTTTTAACGTGAGATGTTAAGAGAATAGATACATATACATATATATATAAATATATATGTATACATACATACAGTATACACATATATACATACATATATATATGCACACATATACATATATATATATACATATGTATATACAT
>NC_084566.2:14756624-14784124 GCF_033978685.3 Nerophis lumbriciformis
TATATACAGTATATATATATATATATACATACACATATGTATATATATACACATAGACATTATATATATATATATATATATATATATATATATACATAAACATATATACTGTATGTACACAGACATATATATAGATATATATATATATATATATATATATATACATAAACATATATATATGGTGCGTGTGTATATATATGTATAATCATAAGGTTTTTAGCATTCAATCAGACATTATTGTGAGGTTTTGTATTAGTGTTCCTAAAAATAGGACCCAAGCACACATACTGTACAGCAGATTTTCACAGCTTACATATAGATGTATATATGTGTGTGTATATAGACACGCAGCAATGTTCTGTTCATATAAAAAAGAGAAACCATTAATGATCAAGAAAACAAATAGTTACCTATTAAGGTGCTTCAAAAACTGGTGTTATTTAAAAAAATAGAAACATTACTTGAAAGTTGATACTTTTTAAGCAGCTGGTATAGTATGAAGACAGGTTAACTGTGAGCAAAGATGCTTTATCAATCAGTTCTGGTAACACGTGAATTACTGCAAATGTGTCAAATGTGGCTCGCACGTAATTGTGTTTAATAAAGTAAGTTAAGATAATATCTATCAGATGTTGGGTGATGTCTACGGTTGCAGTATAATTTTAAGAAACTTACCAACTATTAGTTCACTCAATGTATTTGATGTCTGTGAAAAACAAGATAGTAGATATTCTGGAGTCTTAATGAACGCTTATGTGTACAGCTCCACTAATGGACATTGGAGTGTTACTTTCAAAGGCAAAATTAAAGTATTGCTAGAAACATAATTTTATATGGGACTTTATTGTATTATATGTATAGTACATGTTCCAAAAAGCATAAAACACAGTATATTTAAATATACTAAATGTACAAAAGGGAATACATATTCAAAATAAGATCATTAAATTAAATCTAGTTTGGTTACGCCATCATGAGCGCAACACAAGGTTGTAAAAGTTTCAACTACAATTCTAAATAAGATGTCAAAAGCAAACTGAAATCAAATACACACAGCTTAAAGATTGACCAATACCTATTTAAATTTAGTAATACATAAATATGATGATTTATCAAAATATAAAAGAAATATACCTGAACAGAACGCTCATGATGGTTATGTCATGATCCGTGGTCTGGATCATGTTTTGTTTAGTTATGTTCTGTTAGTTTTTGGACTTCTTTAGTTCCCGTTTAGGCCTCCTTGTTTGCTTTTGACAGAAGGTATCTGTCACGAAAGGGGGGGGGTCGCAGCTTGCTGCGCGGTTGTTCTTTCAAGATGCAAAGACGGCTCCGGACGAAGGCGTAAAAGTAGGATTGGATTTATTAACATAAATCACTTAACTACCAAAAACACAAACAACACAACAAAAAAAAGGCAAGCGTGCCTAAAACACATGAAACTACTAGTTAGCAGAAGCTATGGCATATAACATGAACACTTACTTGGTCAGAACGTGACGTAAACAATGAAGCCAGGCTGACTGACTGGCAAAGGCAACTTAAATAATGCCTCTGATTAGTGCTTGGGAAGCAGGTGAGCGGGCGAGCACTAATCAGAGACAGGTGAACACAATAAGTCGCCATGGTGACAAAAGCAAACAAGGAGGCTTAAACGGAAACTAAAGAAGTCCAAAAACTAACAGAACATAACTAAACAAAACATGATCCAGACCACGGATCATGACAGGTTACACCAAAAAGTAACGCTATGAATCGCGTTTTTCCATGTTTTTGGGGCATTTTTATGCTATTTCCAAGCATCTCTTTTTTATTATCGTTGATTTCAAATGGGCAAACTAATGCATATTATATATGCATGCCCTAGTAAACAAAAAAAGGTCATATTTATTTTGATTGTTACATTTTGAAGTACATTTGTGCAGGTGGGTGCGAATGTACCCATTACCAGAGCTGTACACTTATGCAACTTAACTAAGGCCATGTCCACACCAACACAGATACTTAATAAACGCATACTTATCTCTGCGTTTAGGCCTCTTGTCCACACGCAGATGCATACTTTTTGTCTTTAAAAACAGACTTTTTCAAACGCTGGCCAAAGTGTAGCGTTCCAAAATTCTCCGCTTAGCGTATGCGTATACACGGCACAAACGGAGACTTGTGATGACGTCACATTTGTGCGCTGTCATTTCTAAGCTCAACAACACTGCCTTGCTGGCTTTAAACAAACTATAAGAGGAATGACTGTATGCTTGAATGTAAATATGCTGCTATTTTCGCTCCACATTGATTAAAAAGACACATCAAAATGGACTTTGCGACACTCCTGCCAGCGCTAATGACAGGATATGATCGCTGTGGAACCTCCACCTGACAAGCAAAACTTTTTGCTCTGTGTCATAAGAAAGGTGCAACATCATTTTATGTTTTTAGTCCTTGTTTAACGACAAATCATGAAGTTAAATTACGTGTCTTGCTTCCATTTTTGTAGATGCGATCGTGATTGCGTGTAAAAAGCAACCAAGCAACTAAAAAAAAAACATAATGTAGCGTTCTCCTTGTAGTGTGTACAGATGTCAAAGACAATATACACTTCCTTACACATGTACCACATCGCTATAGCCATGATTAAACGCTTTATAATTCCATGAGAGTTTTGTAGCAGCACACGCACGTCTGTGTGCTTTATATAGGCACTTCATGCAAAATGGTTTCCTTTGCTCGTTAGTGCGTGCTGATTTTGGAAATAATGTACACTTCACTGTACATGTAATACATCCCTGTGTTGCTGAACATGTTATAATTCTATGGGTGTTGGGTTTCAGCAGCACAGGCGTGCATTCGCTCTTTAACGTTCCCAGGATTCTGTGTACATGCAGGCTGGTTTTAAAGATAACGTACATGTCATTGTACATCTAAAGTCGATCAAAATAAACATAATAGGAGGTGTAATGCCACCAAGTCAGATATTGCTGCTTTTTTCAGGCTTTTGATTGGACAAATGTGCATGACAGCAGGTGTAAGTGTTTGTGTGTAGACAAGACAGTTTTGAAACTACACTTGTGTGGATGGAGATTATTTTAACTCCAAATATATGTTTTTGAAACTTTCCATGTTCATGTGGACATGGCCTAATAAGCTTCTGCCATGGAGACTGTGTGTGTATGCAACAACAATTATGCAATACTTGTTTATATAGACAAATGTGCCGTTTTAGTCTGCAACATTGGTCAATGCAAGCTCAAATTATTAATACGTGTTTTGTTGCTGATTTTAGACCAATATTCGATATTAATATGGGCTCGGGATACCCCTAATCTTAATTGTAACATTGGTTTAACTTGACGTTAAGACTTACCTTCTTTTAGGAATACTTCAAGCGTTAGATCACACAGCCAGACATTCTGCTCCCGGCTTAGTAAGACACGCAGCAACATGTTCTGTTTATATAGAAAAAGAGAAACCATTAAAGACCAAGAAATCAGGCAACAAAAAGTTAGCTATTAATGTGTGTTTATATTTAAAAAAGAAACATTACTTGAAAGTGAATACTTTTTTAGGAAGCTGGTATAGTATCAAAGATGCTTTATCAATCAGTTCTTGTAACACATGAATTACTGCAAATGTGTCAAATGTGGCTCACATTTAATGTGTTTAATAAATAAATAAATGGGTAATGTCTACCGTTGCAGTTTAATATAAAGAAACTTACCAACGATTAGTCCACTCAATTCATTTGATGTCTGTGGAAAACAAGATGGTAGATATTCTGGAGTCACAATTCACTTAATTATGAAACTTAACCAAGACTGACCAAGTTTTAAATTAGCGATTATTAGCATACTAAAAAAGCGATCATTTATTTGTTAAAACTATGCCATAAAATCGGTGGAAAAAATGATGGATGGTAGCAAGCACCATAAACACACAGTTAGTTAGTTATATGGGTGAAAGTTAACTGGATGAACACATAAATATTGCTTCTGCACTGCGAGCAGGGCCGGCCCGTGGCATAGGCCGTATAGGCAAATGCTAAGGGCGCCGTCCATCAGGGGGCGCCACGCCAGTGCCACAACTGTTGGAGAAAAAAAAAATAAAAATTGGTACTATTACTTCTAAATACAAAAAATAATCCCACGTTAATTAAAATGCAAAGTAAAGCCTATATAATAGAAATATTATTTGTTACAACATTACCGCCCCCCCCCCCCCGCACGGTGCGCCCCCTCCCTTCCCGTATCATGACTCTTTTTGGACGTCACCACATCAAAAAATCAACACAAGATGTCAAAACGGCCAAAACTGTCAGGTGCCCAGGGAAGAAAAAAGAGAAAAGAAGAGGAGGAGAAACGAGAAAAAGACAGAGGTAGCAGGTAGGTAACGTTAGCCTACATGAAATTATTTGTCTGTTACAGAATGTGATAGTAACCTGGCTTTTTAGCATTAAGCTAATGTTACATGATTCGGCAATTGCTAATCAATAAATAGCTAGTTCTGTTTTAACGTCGGGTTAATTGTGGAGGGGGCTAAATTGTTATGGAAAATAATAATGTAACGTTAGGTAATTACAGTACTCCCACCTTACATTCCTCAGGGACATTTGTATTAGATCTTTTAAGCAGGTGCTTTTTGTTTACATTGTTATTGCCTTCTGGTTAGCTAATGTTTGCCCTGCAGGTAATAGTCACTTTTCCACCCCTTTATATATTAGGTATAGTTGTAAGCCTAGTTGTTAAAGTGCACATCATTAATGTTAATTAAGCAATATGTATGTAAAAAATATTGTATTTCATATATTCATTTTTTATTTTTTGCATTCATTTATTTATTCATATTTTTTTTTATCTTGTTAACTATTCTGATTGTTAATTTGCTTTCTTTAAGTAAAAAAAAAGGTCAAAGACAAAACTATTCGGTTTCTTGTGAGTATATACACTTCACTGCCGATGTGGGGGGGCGCCACCTAAAATCTTGCCTAGGGCGCCAGATTGGTTAGGGCCGGGCCTGACTGCGAGCATAAAACCCGGAAATAAACAATGTCGTCCAACAATGTCACTCGACAGTAATTGTTTCAACAAGTTATCGTACAGTGAAACCCTGCCTGGTGAGAAAACAACTAATTAAACAAGAATACAAGCGTTGGAATATCAACCTTGAATTTGGCTCCACACGTGGAACTGGTGACGGGGTGCTTCGAGGATGTCAGGTGCTGAACGGTGTCGTCACCTCCTCAGTAAGGAGAGTTGCTATTGGCTGTTCTAAAATTCGCGAGAAGTCGCTAGATGACGTCATTGCCTCACAGGAGCGATATAAAGGGAGTTTTGAAAACATGCTAAGTTTGATTACAACTGCAAACGAACATTAATCTGCCAATTTTTATGTGTTTTAATTTAGTTTAAATTAATTGATTAATTGAGTAAAGGCGCCAAGAGGATTTCAGAAAGTCGCCAGATTTAGGATCAAAGTGCCAACTGCTGATTGACACAATGTAGAGTTGAATACAAAACTGCTTGCATGGATGACTTAACACCGACTTTTAACTATACTTTTAAGGCTGGTTTACTCTACAAAGATTTATAAATACTATATTTAGGTTAAAACCTTTTAACTCTTAAATATTGACACACCACTTTTTACTGTATATCGTTTACATTTGTTGACTTCTTTTTAAACTTTAAAAAAGAATGTCACTCTAAAAAATGTGTGTACAGTTAATTTATGTTTTATGATGGTGAATGTTTGAACTGGTTATTAAAAAAAACAGTATTACTATATTTATTTACATGTCTTTATTGTTGTTAGTTCGAGCAGTGTTTGCTGCACTTTATAATAATACACAAAACATAAAAAATAAACACAGTGTAAGTTCTGACTTGTTGATGAACCTGATGTTCTTCTTTGTTTTTTTTAATGGCATTGATGAGACATTCTTACTCTTGAGTTTGAATAAAAAAACTACTCGTTCAGAACTTTACAGGCAACAGTTTATTGTCTATTTCATTTTATTACGGCAAACTTTAAAGCAATATATGCTATTCATATTCACGTCGTTAGAACTCTGACATGGGAAATATCGGCGTATCAAAAGCAAAGGCAAACAAATACACAACTCTCGTACAACACAACTATAAAAAAAAGCAGAAATCAGCAAATGGCTGGATTAAAAAAGTGCATTCATGTGTTATTACAGAAGAAGTCATAGGAAGCAGCAACACTTCCTGGTTGGTTGAACTAGAGCTAAAGCGCAATGCTCTCAAGGCCAGCTGAAGACAAACTTCTCAGTCGTCACAATAACACGTTTACTGTGCATGGAAAACAGAAACTTGGTTCCAAATCTTGTCAAGCTGATACGGCAAAGATGAAGCAGGTCTGATTATTACAGCATTTTAGTAAACACATCAAAATATCAAAAATGCATGTCTGTTACGATACAGTGTCTATACACTAGCAAACAAACTCTTTAATAAACTAAATCGGCTTGTTGTGCATTGACCCAAATATAGGACAAACACACTATGCACACACATCCTTTCTTCCTGCCACTCACACACATCAGTGTGGAAGGAGGAGTTGTCTTATATTTGGGCCTGTTCAGCATTTTAATATTAGTTAAGGGTACATTTGATATTTGCCTTCATTCCTCATCCAAAAGGCACGCCAGCTTGTTGTAAATGTCCTAGATGTACTGTATTGACCAGAATATAAGACAAACTGTAATAGAAAACACTGGTTTATTACGATACTGCTTAACGTTTCTTTTGTTTATCGTGTATATTTAAATTGTATTTACTTATTATTTATTCTAGATTTTAGTCGTCCCATTCTATCGTTTTTGTATTGTCTATCAGATTTTATTTAATATTTATTCCCCTTTTTAAGTGCCCTTAAGAGGGTTTTATCCTTCCCTCTTATAATTGAGCTACTGTGTAAAATAATTTCCCTTGGAGATCAACAAGGTTTGTTGAAGTCTAAGTCTGAGTGAGTCAGCGCTTTTCTCCTTGTCACTCACAAACACTCTAGTGTGAAACGAGGAGTCGTCTTACATTCAGATTCATTTTATATTGGTTAGGGGTCACTTTTTGTTGGGTCATGGGGTAACAACAGTAAATGCTTTCTTTGTGTTTCTTTATGTGTATATATATACACATGCATATATACATATATATTTATATATACATATATATGTATATATATAAATATATATATATACATAGACATACACACATATATAATATATATACAGATACATATATATATATAAATATATATATATACATAGACATACACACATATATAATATATATATACAGATACATATACATATATGTATGTACATATATATATATATATATATATATACATACATATATATATATATATACATATATATATACACATACATATATACACATACATATATATATATATATATATATATACATACATATATATATATACATATATATATGTATATATACATATATATGTATATATATTCGTGAGTCCATCTCAACATTTACTGTATGTATGTAAAACCAACAGGTGCCAAAACGTTGTCTGAAGTGAGTCAAATATTTTCTCCTTGTTAGTATGTATAGAGTCATTGTCTTATATTCAGAGTTGTCTAATATTTAGGTCAATAGGCATATTAACATTAGTTAGGGGTCAGTTTATGTTGCGTCATAGAGTAAAAAAGAAACAGTGATCTCCTTTAATTTCTTCAAAATTCCCCCTTTATCATATAAAATACAAAAGACTCTTAAAAAAAAGTTGTCTTTTTTTTCCTGAGTCTCAACATTTGTGTGTGTAAAACCAGCAAGTACCTAACAACTTTTTCCCAAGTCAGGCACAGCTTTTTTCCTGTCACTCTCTCTCTCTCTCTCTCTCTCTCTCACACACACACACACACACACACACACACACACACACACACACACACACACACACACACACACACACACACACACACACACACACACAAGTGTGGAAAGAGTTGTTGTCTTATATTTGGGCCAATACACTAAACATTAGCTAGGGGTCAGTTTTCATTGGGTCGCTGAGTAAAGAAAAGACAAATGGTAATTTATTTTATTGAATATCCACTATCTTGTTGAAGTAAATTACTGTACTAAATTATGTACTTTATTGACCCAAATATAATACAAAAAAAGAGTAAAAAAGAAGTCTTATTTTGTAATTGTGGGTCTAAATGTTTATATATGCAAACCGACAGATGACATTTCCCGAAGTGAAGCGAAGCCTTTCTTCCCATCACTCACACAAATGAGTGTGTAAGAAAGGCTCGTCTTATATCCGGGTCACTACAGCATGTTAACATTAATATAAGTACAGGAAATGGCAACGTTTCATTCTTTAATTTCCCTTTTTCTTTTAGAAGGCATTCCCTAAACTTTAAAAGTGATATTTAATTTTGCTTTTATTTTATTTTAGATTGTGTTACCAGCTTTTCCCTTCTTCAAATACATATTACAGTATCAAAATATTTCAGTAGTGTGAGTTAATCTTTGATTCTCAGCCCTACTAAACATATATGTCACTATGAAAACTGGTCAAACAAACCAATAAGAACTTGGCTTGGTTATGAGAACGTGTCTAAAACCATGTCTCTGGTCCAAGGACCATATTCAACAATAGGATAACTGGGACGGCATGAAAAGTGGGGACACGTCCAAAAGGAGTGATTGTACAAATGTGCACCTTTGGGAGTGTAAATAACAATTTTTTGTCTAATTACCTTCCACTGCAAATTAATTGCACCTTTCCAAGATTTTATTTCTAGAAATTTCCCTTTTTGTAAGAGCTATTTAATTGCTTTTAGTCACTGACTTTACATCTTAATCCTAATTTTAGCACAAACATTTATATTTTGTCTGTTCTAGTTAAAAGATTAAAATAATAAAATACTATTCAAATGAGATATTTTGGTTTTCCGCACATAGAATATGTTTAACATTCTGCAATATCTCGAGGATGCTTCATTTATGAAATGCAAGTTGAATAAAGCTTGTTTTCAGAATAAAATACTTATTTCTATTTAGAAGTCTAGATCAGGGGTCCCCAAACTTTTTGACTCACGCATTGGGTTAAAAAAATCTGGCCGGGGGCGGGGCTGTGTGTGTATATATAATATAATATAATATAATATAATATAATACATTATATATATATATATATATATATATATATATATATATATATATATATATATATATAGACATACATACGTTAGGTCAGGAAAAAACAAGCCTGTTTATGAAAGGGATGATATAGCCTCTGTGTTCTTTCCTGACCTAACGTATATTCCGCTTTCCCCCGGAATTGAGCACTGTATAATGGATAAACCACAGAAACCTTGACTATATATATTCCGAGCGCGATGGTGTCACGTTATCGATGGGAAAATGCATTTTTACACAATATGATTTGCCTGAGCGGCTAGGAGACATCGAGAGTAACAAGCGGTAGAAAATGGATTAGAAAGGACAGATTTTAAAAAATTATAATAAAAAAAACATATATAAAATAAAATATAGATATATATTTTTTTTTTTAACTTGGGACTTTCCGCGGGCTGGAATTTGGGGACACCTGGTCTAGATATAGAAATCTCCATTTAGGATGTCTTATCAAGTAAAATAAAGTAACTGCACGGACAGATAATTTCACTAGTTTTTAGTATTATTTTTTCTGAAATCGAGTCTTTTTATCTTATATTTTGTCAACTCTGTTTTGCAGTCTGCGTGGGAGTACACTAATATATATAAATAAACATACAGTACAGGCCAAATGTTTGGACACACCTTCTCCTCATTCAATGCATTTTCTTTATTTTCATGACTATTTACATCGTAGATTGTCACTGAAGGTATCAAAACTATGAATGAACACATGTGGAGTTATGTACTTAAAAAAAAGATGAAATAACTGAAAACATGTTTTATATTCTAATTTCTTCAAAATAGCCACCCTTTGCTCAGATTACTGCTTTGCACACTCTTGGCATTCTCTCGATGAGCTTCAAGCCCACCTGTGAAGTGAAAACCATTTCAGGTGACTACCTTTTGAAGCTCATCGAGAGAATGCCAAGAGTGTGCAAAGCAGTAATCAGACCAAAGGGTGGCTATTTTGAAGAAACTAGAATATAAAACATGTTTTCAGTTATTTCACCTTTTTTTGTTAAGTACATAACTCCACATGTTCATTCATAGTTTTGATGCCTTCAGTGACAATCTACAATGTAAATAGTCGTGAAAATAAAGAAAATGCATCGAATGAGAAGGTGTGTCCAAACTTTTGGCCTGTACTGTATATATATTTAAAATGTTCCCTCTAAGCTCTAGAACTAGATTCTACATGTCTCTCTGTGACCGAGACCTTTTTCCGCTGAACAACAACTCTCTGGCTGCTCTGGGACTTGGGTGTGGCTTTCAGCACAAAGTCCTCCTTTGACCCTGTGGAATCTTGAGAAGCCAGTGAAAAACTCTTGGCCCGCACACTTTGGCCCTGGACCTCCGACCCTTGCTGAGTAGACCCCCGGGCCGTTTGGACAAAGGCAACCTGTGCGCCTCCGCCCGAAGACCCGCCCTCCACCACCAGGACTTGTCTAGGTAAGGTTCCTTGCGCCAGCGGCCCTGCATGCCCGTCGACCAGCACCACGCCCTGAGACCCTTGCAGGCCCCCGACTTGAACCAGGCCTTGCGCTAGTCCAACCTGACCCATTTGTCCCGCCGCCTGCTGTCCTGCACGTCCGTCGACCAGCACCATGCCCTGAGACCCTTGCAGGCCCCCGACTTGAACCAGGCCTTGCGCTAGTCCAACCTGACCCATTTGTCCCGCCGCCTGCTGTCCTGCACGTCCGTCGACCAGCACCATGCCCTGAGACCCTTGCAGGCCCCCGACTTGAACCAGGCCTTGCGCTAGTCCAACCTGACCCACTTGTCCTGCCGCCTGCTGTCCGGCAACAAGGACCATTTGGGGGTTGGGCTCCATGACATACATGGGTGTGGCGGCGTAGTACATAGCAGGCTGTTGCATCAGTAGCGTTTGATTAGGAATCACGATGTTGTCCTGGACTTGCACCTTAGAGAGTGTGGTTGACGCCTGGGCTGTGCTGGACATGTGACCCTCATGGAGAAGCGTGGACATTCCAGATGTTACATTGGATGTGTTGATGCCGTCAATACGGACGCCATTTCTGTCCTTAGTGCTTCCAGTGTGAGTGTGGACGTGCGTGTGAGTGGAGGGTCTGACAGGAGACACGGGCCTAGCAGCCGGCAGAGGCGCACAATCTTTTCCACACTTGACCGTAAAGGCGGAGCCCTGGCAAATCTCAGCGAGAGTTTTAAATTTAGGTCCGAGGTCGTCTAGGAAGGAGAGGTCGTTATCGTTCTCCAGGAGGCTGCAGCAGCCCACAGAACCTGCCAGAGACTCCCTGCCCTCGTAGTCGTAGACCATCAGGGCGTCTTTCTGTTGGGACTGCTGTGCCGCATGGCTGGATTTCTGCAAACAATGACAAGCATCAATTATTCGCTGATTGAACTTTCCCTGAAAAGAAAACAATATTTTCTGGATATCAAACAAAATAGTTTAAAGCAGGGGTGCCCATTACATCGATCGCGAGCTAGCGGTCGATGGCGGAGGGTGTGTCAGTCGATCGCAAGCCAGGCATTCGAAAAATAGACCTAAAAATTAGCGATCATCAATCTTCACCAAGACGTCACTTTCGTCACTTGATTGACATTCACAGCACCTGAGATTCTTTTGAAATGCTGCAAGATCATTATTAAGAAAAAATGACCGACAGGAAGGCGAGAAACACTTTATTTCAACAGACTCTCACACCGTACCTGCTGTCAAAACTCTAAAGACCGACTGCACAGTTCCTGTCTTCACAATAAAAGCCCTGCTTCATCCTCCCTGCGCTAACAAAATAAGAGTCTCAGAAAGCTGGCGTGCACAAGCTGTCTGTCCTGGTCTATTGTCTTGTAATTGTGTATTGCAACTGCTTGTCTTGTCTGTTTTCAGATGTCTTATTTATTTGGTTCTTATGTCTGTCATTGTGGTTTTAAAGTATTATGTGTCTCACTGTGTTATTTTAGAAACCTGCCTTGGGACTACAGCTGAAAATGAGCATTTATGCTAAGTCGGGCGCATTTCCACTGTTTATTCAAGTGATGATTAATGTGCACTGTCCCAATTAAATAAATGAAAAAAAAAAAGAAAAAAAAAAAGCAAGCTGTGGAGTTTGCCGCTAATGTATTTCTTGTTAAGTGTATACAAAGAAAAGGAGAATGGAAGCTGGGCAAATAAGATGCCAAAAACCAACCACTTTCACTTTCGGAGGACTTTTTTTCTCCTCCGTTTGAAAATGCGGACGTTAACAGCACTACTGTCTGATTCCAATCAATGCAAGTCATCAGGATCAGGTAATACAACAACTTATATTCTTGTCTTCATGAAAGAAAGGAATCTATATGTGTTAAACACGCTTGTATTATTATTAAACACATTTAACTTGTTAACAAAAACGTCTCTTTCATAAATAAATAAATAAATATAACTTATATATATGAATGAGGTAGGTCAACTGAAAAGTAGCTCGCCTGCTTTAAAGCAAGCATCAGGGAGGTCTAAAATGGGCGTTTACACAACACACAAAAACCATTGCAATGCTTGTTGTCATCGTGTTAAAGCAAAAACAGCCAACATAGACTCTGTCAGTGTGTTTTGCTTTTTTTTTATGCTACCACAGATGGGTACCAGTAATGGTTCAGAGCAAATGTGTGATGACAACCGTGGAATATAGGCAAATAAAAGTATCTGGCTATTCAATATAAACTGAACGACCGGGGGCCAGATGTGGCCCGCCACATCATTTTATGTGGTCCGGGGAAGCCTGGAAATAATAAGCGTCAAGCAGAAGCTTCATCTTTCTTACTAAATATATTTGTTCTTTCCATTTGTACAATAAAATGCATATACTTTAAACCAGGGGTCCCCAAACTACGGCCCGCAGGTAGTGACAAGAAGAAAAAAAAGGAAAAAAAATGATTTAGATTTTTTTAATCTGTCCTTTCTAACACATCCATCAATCACTCAATTTCTACTGATTGTTAGTCTCTGGGTCTCGTAGCCGCTCAGGCAAATCATATTGTCTAAAAAAGGCATTTTCCCATCGATAACGTGACGTCATCATGCTCTGGTCACAGTGAATTAGTGCACGATGAAATCGTTGGGGAAACGTAAAATAGACTGAGTGTAAAGTTTTTTAAACATCAGTGGACATATGACTTTTTTTTGTTCAGTGTAAGGAAAAGGCAGTTTGTCTAATCTAATACATCAATATATATCTATATATATCTATATATATATATATATATATATATATATATATATATATATATACACAGTACGTGTATACGTGCAACGCAGTGACTCCCAGAGCGCACTTTTGGCGTGCTAAAAGTAGGTTCTGTTGTCTCGATAGCGCTTCAATGTAGCCTAGAAAGGTGATGCAAATTACAAAAGCCAAAACCAGTTGGCAAGTTGTGTAAATCGTATATAAAAACAGAATGTAATGATAACATGTCTGCAGCAATCGATAACTTTGGTAGAGGGATATTCAACTAAATTGTTTTGAGAGGCACATTTACGGACTTCTCCCTGCACTAGTCGTCTTATTTTGTATATTCTGTCGGAACCAGTGAAGTTGGCATGTTTTGTAAATCGTAAATAAAAACTGGATACAATGATTTGCAAATCCTTTTCAAACTATATTCAATTGAATAGACTGCAAAGACAAGATACTTAACGTTCGAACTGGAAAACTTAATCTTTTGCAAATATTAGCTAATTTGGAATGTAATGCCTGCAACATGTTTCAAAAAAGCTGGCACAAGTGGCAAAAAAGACTGAGAAAGTTGAGGAATGCTCATCAAACACTTATTTGTAACATCCCACATGTGAATAGGCTAATTGGGAACAGGTGGGTGCCATGATTGGGTATAAAAGCAGCTTCCATGAAATGCTCAGTCATTCACAAACAAGAATAGGGCGAGGGTCACCACTTTGTCAACAAATGCGCGAGCAAATTGTCAAAACATTTAAGAACAACATTTCTCAATGAGCTATTGCAAGGAATTGAGGGATTTCAACATATACGGTCGGTAATATCATCAAAAGGTTCAGAGAATCTGGAGAAATCACTGCACGTGAGCGGCAATGCCCGTGACCTTCGATCCCTCAAGTGGAACTGCATTAAAAAGGAACACTTCAGAAAACCACTGTCAGTATCAACAGCTTGTCGCTACATCTGTAAGTGCAAGTTAAAACTCGCCTATGCAAGGCGAAAACTGTTTATCAACAACACCCAGAAACACTGCCGGCTTTGCTGGGACCGAGCTCATCGAAGATGGACTGATGAGTCTGACGAGTCCACATTTTCATTTGTTTTTGGAAACTGTGGACGTCGTGTCCTCCGGACCAACGAGGAAAAGAACCATTCGGATTGTTATAGGCGCAAAGTTCAAAAACCAGCATCTGTGATGGTATGGGGGTGTATTAGTCCCCAAGGCATGGGTAAATTACACATCTGTGAAGACACCATTAATGCTGAAAGGTACATACAGGTTTTGGAGCAACATATGTTGCCATCAAAGCAACGTTATCATGGACGCCCCTGCTTATTTCAGCAAGACAATGCCAAGCCACGTGTTACAACAGTGTGGCTTCATAGTAAAAGAGTATGGGTACTAGACTGGCCTGCCTGTAGTCCAGACCTATCTCCCATTGAAAATGTGTGGTGTAATATGAAGCCTAAAATCCCACAACCAGACTGTTGAACAACTTAAGCTGTACATCAAGCAAGAATGGGAAAGAATTCCACCTGAAAAGTTTCAAAAATTCGTCTCCTCAGTTCCCCAATATTTACTGAGTGTTGTTAAAAGAAAAGTCATGTAACACAGTGGTAAAAATGCCCCTGTGCCAACTTTTTTGCAATGGGTTGCTGCCATTAAATTATAAGTTAATGATTATTTGCAAAAAAAAAATTAAGGTTCTCAGTTCGAACATTAAATATCTTGTCTTTGCAGTCTAATCAATTAAATATATTTTGAAAAGGATTTGCAAATCATTGTACTCTGTTTTTTTTTTACGAATTACACGAAAACGTGCCAAATTCAGTGGTTTTGGGTTTTGTACATTTGTGTGCTGCATGTAAACAACAATACAGCAAAGGTTGGACCATATGATGCCACAAAGGTGGAGGGAAATGAGTGTCTCCATGGTGACAGCAAACACCTCATTTAAAGATGGGGGTCTGCAGCTTATTTGCACCACTGTACTTGTTATCGATTTTACACACAGTCTTAGGAGATCACCCGCAACACACCCACTAAATAATACACGGATCTTAGTAGATCAGGTTAAATGTTGTAATGAAGGTTTTATGAATGCAACAATTTGCTTTGAAATGACAACTTATGAGTTAAATACTCACACTTGAGTAGTATTCCTCCAGGAAGTGATCGGATAGAGTCAAGCCATCGTAGGGACCACCTCTGTACTCTTCCTGTCCGGTCATCATCCCCCCACCCATCCTGGCTTGGCTGTATTCGTTGTACTGGTGCACATTCCCATGAGTTAAAATTGAATGATTATGGCCGCCGAGAGCTGCTCCCCCCCCTATGGCCCCTCCCATTTCTACCAGTCCCCCCAGGTAGTCCTTTCCTTCGTAGGTGTTGAGGTCCTTAGTGATAGTCACGGTTCCACCCTCCGGTGTATGCAGGAGAGGAATTTCCTGTTTGAGAAAAGAAGGAACACGTCACACATTTTTTAATTGAACATTTGGTTTAGCAGTCCAATACCCGATCTTCTCCTTGACCCTCAGTGTGGTAGGAGATGAGCTGCTGTTTAGTATCAAAAGGAATGGCTTTGAAGTCTCCTCCAGCTCCTCCACACAGGCAGAACATCAGCAGTAGAGGCACCACTAAAACCGACAATGAGTGAGATGATGCGTTCCTGGGAGTCAGGAGTCCAAGACTGGTGGAGTACTCACACAGCAGCAGCAGTAAACCAAGCAGCAGTAGGAGAATCCCTGACGCGCTAAAAGAAGAACCATTTGTGCTGCGGTCCATGCAGGCCTTGGTGCTTTCATGACACGTGCACACGGTGATGTCGTGCATCTGAGCGTCGGCACATGACTTCCCCTGCTGGTCCTTGACCTCCACGGCAACTTGGTAAAATCCTGGCCACAGGTGGGCTTGGTCTCTCAGGAGGGCAGTTGTCTCTGAAGAAAGACCATCGACACATTTTAAAATGGATGCAACTTTTTTCACGGATTCAAACAGTGCTGTGAGGTCTTAATAACATGTCTGCAGCAATCGATAACTTTGGTAGAGGGATATTCAACTAAATTGTTTTGAGAGCCACATTTACGGACTTCTCCCTGCACTATTCGTCTTATTTTGTATATTCCGTCGGAACCAGCGTCCTTTTGGTACAAAACCCAAAATCAGTGAAGTTGGCACGTTTGTAAATCGTACATAAAAACTGAATACAATGATTTGCAAATCCTTTTCAAACTATATTCAATTGTATGGATTGCAAAGAAAAGACACTTAACTTTGTTATTTTTTGCAAATATTAGCTCATTTGTAGTTTGATGCCTGCAACATGTTTCGTTGAGCTGGCACAAGTGGCAAAAAAGATTAAGAAAGTTGAGTAATGCTCCTCAAACACCTATTTGGAACATCCCACAGGTGAACAGGCTAATTGGGAACAGGTGGGTGCCATGATCGGGTATAAAAGCAGCTTCCATGAAATGCTCAGTCATTCACAAACAAGGATGGGGCGAGGTTCACCACTGTGAACAAATGCATGAGCAAATTGTCCAACAGTTTAAGAACAACATTTCTCAATGAGCTATTGCAAGGAATTAAGGGATTTCACCATCTACGGTCTGTAATATCATCAAAAGGTTCAGAGAGTCTGGAGAAATCACTGCACGTAAGCGGAAATGCCCGTGACCTTCGATCCCTCAGGTGGTACTGCATCAAAAAGCAACATTTGTGTGTAAAGGATATCACCACAAGGCAATAATGGGCAAGAAAACCACCTGAAAAGCTTTAAAAAATTGGTCTCCTCAGTTCCCAAACGTTTACTGAGTGTTGTTTAAAGGAAAGGCCATGTAACACAGTGGTAAAAATTCCCCTGTGCCAACTTTTCTGCAATGTGTTGCTGCCATTAAATTCTAAGTTAATGATTATTTGCACAAAAAAATATGAAGTTTCTCAGTTCGAACATTAAATATCTCGTCTTTGCAGTGTATTCAATTGAATATAAGTTGAAAAGGATTTGCAAATCATTGTATTCCGTTTTTATTTATGATTTACACAGCGTGCCAACTTCCCTGGTTTTAGGTTTTGTATTTGATTTGTTACAGGAGCTCTTTGCTGTTTGTGAAGACCTGCAAAAAAGCCAGTCAAAAATCATCTCTATGACAGCACTCTAGTGTTTTTAAGAATCCACCGCAAAAATGTGTGTCTCTAACAAATTTTTTTTAACTAAACTCGCAGGCCACCAGTTGAATAGACTAAATCATGAAAAAGAGAGGACCCAAAAAGGAGCCCTGAGTAACACTACTCGTATGACTAAAGAAGGTGAACAAATGACTACTGACTGCATCTGAACAAAACAAGCTACAGGGACACCTTAGTTACATAAACCAGACTGTGAAAACAATGTGTAACATCCAAAAGGGGCTGCCTTGACGAACGCCTCAGTTATTAAATCACAAGTTTTGTTCTATGTTTGCTAGCAAGGTTAAAATGTCAATGTGAGGATTTGCAAATGTGTTCAAAGTGGTCCAAGTTGCTCTATACGACAGGAGCACTTTAGTATTTTTAGGAACGTTTCGCAAAAAATATTTGTAACCCAAGTTTTGAACTGAATTTAGGGGCCGGTATGGTAGATTTGGCCCCCTGGCCACCAGTTGAATATCCCTGCTTTATCAATTGAGTATAAACCTTGATCGGGACATCCCTAACAACCATTTCCTTAGTCACCTAAAACACAAAAGCTACAACAATGTTTTTTTTTAAATAGCTTAGCGTAAACTGATGTATATTGAATTGGTTTGATCATCTTGAATGTACAAACTGTGTTAAAGTGCCCCCTGTTTAATATGGCTTGTGACTTGGTACACGGTAGTGATGGAACTAAGAAGACCACCATCTTACCATTAAGATGCTCCACGGTCCACTTCCCAGTGCTGCGGCCCGAAATCACAGTGAACTCAAAGGGGAACGAATTTGGGAATTCGTCCTCATCCACGGCGGTGACGTAGACGACATGCTCGCCGTAGCACATGGTGTGAGTTGTCGCGATCACTTGGGGGCAGTGGTCGTTGTAGTCCTCCACCTGAATAGCAATGGTCCCTGTGGCGGTCTTCGATTGGAGCTCTGACGGTCAACGAACCACAAACATTCGTGTTCAACACCAAATAAGACATATTTTACTGTACAGTACTCACCATTGCTAATGCATATAATCTTGGCATAATATGTTCCATTAATCAAGAACTTGGACTCTCGATCAGGGAGTTTATTCAGCCTAATCTCAGCGTTTTTTTCATTGATTATCAACCAGTTGTCATCATCGCGGATTTTAGCATACCTAAAAAACATGCAAAAATATATTTTCTAAGCCTTTTCACAATAAGCGGGTGTAAATCCAAAAGTGTGATCAGCCATACCTTACGTTGGTGGCAATCTTTAGCGTATCACTGTCAATGGCGGCGTAGGTGGTGATGACTTTGTTTATATGAACAGAAGTGTGGTCCTCGGACAGAGTCACCACTTTGACCGTGGGCTGGAAACGGGGACCCTCTTTCTGATTGATCACATTGATCTTCACGCGGTAGGATTTCGTAGTTGTGGATTCTGAACTTGCGCTTCCAAAATTATACTTTGCTTTGTTGGAAACCACCACTTCCAAGTTGAGGGTGTTAATTTCCTCGTAGTCCAGCTCCTGTGCGGATGGAAGACCATTCGAGGTGTGGGTCATGCAGTTTATGGCTCGACTAATCCTTCAAAATCAGCGTACCTTCTGAATCATGATGATTCCCTCGTTGGTTATGGAGTCTGTCGTGATGGTAAAATAGTCTCCTTCATTTCCCGAGACAAATTTAAAAACAGCCAGCCAGTTGTCAGTGTAAATCAGATCCAAGTCCACCGCCTTTATCCGCATCACTTCCACGTTGATGGTGTTCTCCTCCACGCTGCCCTCGTACTGCGGGCAACAGCAACACAACCTCAAGTACATCAAAGGAATCGTTAAAAAAACATCAACAATATAAATCTGCACATACCCATTCTTTTTCCAGGGTGGGAATGTTGTCGTTTATGTCCAGGATTTTGATCTCAATCTCGCCAGTTCCTGTATTTCCCCCAGGTTGTCCATTTAGGTCAGACGCACTTATAATCACCTTGAATGTATCTTTTGTCTAAACGGACAGTAAAGATACATGGATTAGCTTACTTTCATTTTCCCAACTTTTGTCAGTGTTGTCTTAAAAGTAGGATTTAACGTTAAGCTTTTCAATCTGGCCCGTCGGACATTCCCAAATCATTTTTTTAGATTTTTAAGATGGAAACTGTAGCTGCCATTATGATGTGTAGTGAAGTTTTCAAATGACCGTAAGTCTTGAACTATACAAAGTATTTCAATGGTTTGCTTTTGCATGATATACTAATTACTATGGTAATCTAAGTCACAGCAGCTCAGATGAGGCACCATTATTCGTTGCGTTTCGCTTGATTGTAAAATATGTCGAACAAGAGGGAGTGTGACGTTCATATGTTGTCAATATTCAGTGTTTTATCGTTCATAGTTAATATTGTAAATCCCACATTCTTTATTTTCATTTTATTTTCATTTTAGAAGAAAAACATGTTTTCATATTTTAGTTGCACCGCAGTATAAACCACAGATATATATATATATATATATATATATATATATATATATATATATATATATATATATATATATATATACACACACACACATGTAAATAGTCATTAAAATAAAGAAAACACATGAAATGAGAAGGTGTGTCCAAACTTTTGGCCTGTACTGTATGTATATATATATATATATATATATATATATATATATATATATATATACAAACTATGACTGAACACATGTGGAGTTATGTACTTAACAAAAAAAGGTGAAATAACTGAAAACATGTTTTATATTCAAGTTTCTTCAAAATAGCCACCCTTTACGCTGATTACTGCTTTGCACACTCCTGGCATTCTCTTGATGAGCTTAGTCAGTTATGAACCTCAGAGAAGCATGATATACAGCAGGCATGGGCAGATATTTTGCCTTGTTGGGCCAAATGAGTCTTGGGGCCGGTATACCTATTTTTAGGAACACTAATACAAAACCTCACAATAATGTCTGATTGAATGTTAAAACGTTATGACAGACCGCCTTAAAAAACGGAATGGAATTTTTTTTATTTTTTTTACTAAAACAGACATCCAGAATGTACATGAAAATAAAGAATGTGGGATTTTCAATATTAACTATGAACGATAAAACACTGAATATTGACAACATATGAACATCACACCCCTCTCGATCAACATATTTTACAATCAAGCGAAACGCAACAAAAATGCAACACAAATAGTGAAAAATTAACGTGAAGGGTAAATAAAACCCACCTACAATCTGATATTTGATATATCACTAAGCTTTAGAACTATGTTGTAAAAATCTCCTTCCACGTCTGTCCCTGACACCCGCATTTCAGGCTGGTCGCTCTGGAAACACTCTGTGGAAACGCTCCCCACCCACACTGCTTGGTGCCTCGTCTGAGCTGCTGTGACTTAGATTACCATAGTAACTAATTAGATTACCATAGTAACTAATTAGATTACCATAGTAACTAGTATATCATGCAAAAGTGCAGATTCCAACCATTGAAATACTTTACAGTAATTTGAAAACATCACTGCACATCATAATGGCAGCTACAGTCTCCATCTTAAAGATCTAACAAAATTTTTTGGGAATGTCCGGCGGGCCAAATTGAAAAGCTTAACAGGCGGCCTGCGGCCCCTGGGCCTTAATTTGCCTAGTTCTGATACACAGTGTCAACCCTATGTAGACATCGAGTGGAGGCATTCATGTACAACAGGTCTCCATAGTCTAAAACAGATACTAATGTTGCAGTGACAAGGCGCTTTTTTGCCCCAAAAGAAAAACTTAATTTTTTTAGAAAGAAAAAGCCCAATTTGAGTTTAAGTTTTTTCACAAGATTGGGTTTGAAAGTCAGGGAGTCATCCAGCAAAATACCAAAGCATTTATACGTGTGACCCACCTCTATGACATTTCCCTCAAGAGTAGACACTAAGGGGAGAGTTTGAAGAACATTTTTCGTGTTTGAACACAACATTAGTTTTGTCTTTTCAGCATTGAGGACTACTCTTAGCGGCAAAAGTGTGTGCGGTAAACCGATACGTTGTGAAATGAGATTTTTACATAGAAAGATTTTGTAAATGCTTATTTACATACTTTAATTGTAACAAGGAGTGCCCGTAACACGGCAGTAAAACGGCTTATCAAACGAAACAGAAAAGTCATTCATATCTTTATTAATCCTTTATGAAATTAATAAGATAAGTCCGCCTCACCTCCCTGTCCAGCGTGTTGCGTTGAACCCAGACCTCTCCGGTTTGAGGGTTGATGGCAAACATGCCTGCGGTGCTGCTCGTCTCCACGATACTGTAGAAGATCTGGGAGTTGATGGAGGTCTCGTCGTCAGCGTCGGTTGCAATCACCTTCATGACGACCGTGCCTGTCAACCATCCGTTGATTGTGAATTCACGCGAGCACAGAAAGTGTTGGATTTGTCTTCCATTACCTATAGCGCTAGATTCATTGACGGATCCCACTTGTTCTGCTTTAATAACAGGTGTGCAGTCGTTTTCGTCTATAACAATAATTCTGAGGTCTAAGTTCTTCTCGGCAGTTGTTCCATCCAAGAATTTTGCCATTCCTTTTAGCTACACAAAAACAAAGACACACCTGAGATTACAAAATCCAAAACCAGTGAAGTTGGCACGTTGTGTAAATCGTAAATAAAAACAGAATACAATGATTTGCAAATCCTTTTCAACCTATATTCAATTGAATAGACTGCAAAGACAAGATACTTTCTGTTCGAACTGGTTAACTTTGTTAATTTTTGCAAATATTAGCTCATTTGGAAATTGATGCCTGCAACATGTTTCAAAAAAGCTGGCACAAGTGGCAACAAGACTGAGAAAGTTGAGGAATGCTCATCAAACATTTATTTGGAACATCCCACAGGTGAACAGGCTGGGAGTGGGTGCCATGATTGGGTATAAAAGCAGCTTCCATGAAATGATCAGTCATTCACAAACAAGGATGGGGCGAGGGTCACCACTTTGTGAACAAATGCGTTAGCAAATTGTCCAACAGTTTAAGAACAACATTTCTCAACCAACTATTGCAAGGAATTGAGGGATTTCACCATCTACGGTCCTTAATATCATCAACAAGTTCAGAGAATCTGGAGAAATCACTGCACGTAAGCAATGATATTACAGACCTTGGATCCCTCAGGCGGGTACTGCATCAAAAAGTGACATTAGTGTGTGAAGGATATCACCACATGGGCTCAGGAACACTTCAGAAAACCACTGTCAGTATCTACAGTTCCATCTGAAAAGTTTCAAAAATGTGTCTCCTCAGTTCCCAAACGTTTACAGAGTGTTGTTAAAAGGAAAGGCCATGTAACACAGTGGTAAAAATGCCCCTGTGACAACTTTTTTGTACTGTATTGCTGCCATTTAATTCTAAGTAAATCATTATTTGCAAAAAAAAAAATTGTTTCTCAGTTCGAACATTTAATATCTTGTCTTTGCAGTCTATTCAATTGAATATAAGTTGAAAAGGATTTGCAAATCATTGTATTCTGTTTTTATTTATGATTTACACAACGTGCCAACTTCACTGGTTTTGATTTTGCAGATATGTTATTGGTTTGGCTTTAAAGTTGTGATCTTACATCATAAAAGGCGATGTCTTCTCGGTCCAAACGGGTGACTGTGACTTTCACGCCGCCGGTTGAGGGGTTGATCTTGAATCTGTTAAGGGGGGGCTTGTCCACACCAGGTCCACTGAGGGAATAGACAATATTTGTGAAGTTCTCTTTGTCCGAACGAATCTGAAACAAAAACACAGAATGATGTGTCTGATACTATGAAAACACGACACATTTAACACAACATCAGTAATTATCACATCAGTAAATAGTCAGCACCACACATTCCAAAGTGTATCTGAAATATCCTCACCATCACGAAAGCAGGTCATTAAACATTATTGTGGCTCATTAGTCTCACTGATACAGCAAACTATATGGCTACCTTATGATATACATGTACCTATTACTTTTTGTGGCTTTAAGACGACTCAGTGTCAACTACCACTAAGATCTGAACCACCAGGATCAGTAACGTTACCACCAAAGCTAGCATTAGCACCAAACCAACTTGTGTCCAGGCTGGTCCACCAATATTCCTCATCACTAAAGTAAATATTTAAGGGTTATTATGGCTCACTTCCCCTTTACATTGGCAAATGTGACATACAATACATCAGGCCTGGGCAAATTTAGAGAAAAAAATGTGTCTATTTTTAGGAACATTAATACAAAACCTGACAATAATGTCTGATTGAATGCTAAAAACGTTATGACAGACCGCCTTGAAAAATGAAATGGAATTTTACGTTTTTTTACTGAATGAGACACCCAGAATGTACATGAAAATAAAGAATGTGGGATTTACAATACTAACTATGAACGATAAAACACTGAATATTGACAACATATGAACGTCACAGCCCCTCTCGACTGACATATTTTACAATCAAGCGAAACGCAACAAAAATGCAACAAACACAGCGAAATATGAACACGGAGGGTAAAAAAAACCCCACCTACAATCTGATATATGAAAACATCACTGTAATGGCAGCTACAGTTTCCATCTTAAAGATCTAAAAAAATTATTTGGGAATGTCCGGCGGGCTGGATTGAAAAACTTAACGGGGCCTTAATTTGTCCAGGTCTGCAATACATGGACATTATGGTACTGTACACTTATTACAGTCTTCTAATATTCCTCCTCAATAATAATACACTCACTATTCTCACTGATAAGCAGAATAGTAGAAACTGTTAAAGGTATTTTTTTCTGTATTGTCTTTAAGATAAGTCTATGTTTGCAATTTACAAATATAACCAGAAATATCAGCACTAACACTAACACTAACAAAAGATGTGGCCAGGCATGTGCACCCTTAACGTTTATTGATACGTGTTGATACCACCTATTCTCAAATATGGTACGAACATGAATTTTAAGTGGTTATGTTACAGTTAATACGAAGATTCTGTGTTTCAATGTAAGCTGTACCAGAGCAAACATTCAACATTTTCATTTTAGAGCTCATTTTGAGCCACAGGTGTTGTTTTCATCATTCCGTGTGTGAACTGAAATTGGAAGATTACCAATTTGTTAAGTTAAGTACCAATGATTGTCACACACACACTAGGTGTGGCGAAATTATTCTCTGCATTTGACCCATCATCCTTGATCACCCCCCGGGAGATGAGGGGAGCAGTGGGCATCAGCGGTGGCCACGCCCGGGAATCATTTTTGGTGATATAACCCCCAATTCCAACCCTTGATGCTGAGTGCCAAGCAGGTATGTCATGGGTCCCATTTTTATAGTCTTTGTGTTGATCACATTCCACACGCCGGTTTAGTCGCGCTACAAAAACAACAAGGGATGTCACCTGGCTGGTTGGTTCAACCTAATGATTTCACCTGATAACATTGTGTTTCTGCCTGCGCTAAATGTCAGCTCTTTTTTATTCAATTAATATCATTTCCTAACAGCAATTTCTATGTTGTCTCACAAGTATGGAAAACATAATCATACTCTTGCAATTTCTATTCCGGTGTAATCGTGGTTCTCCTTCACCGGCCTGGGATACCGGATCCAATCTCTCTTCTGCCTGTGTAGCTCATTTCCTTCTGCCTGCACTGGAACAAGCTGCAGGTAAACACAAGGAAGAAGGGAACATTATTTGTGTTTCCTCATTGTTGCTGTAATTTGTGTTGGTGATATTTTTAATCAGAACAACATCAAACTTGGTATAATTAAAGGTTTATTCAGAAACAAAAGTTAACATTGTCTATAGTCTTATATGCCTACATATATTCCACAATAAAAATGCGTATTTTATTGTGGCCAGCCAAAATGTTATTGTAAAATAATGACAGCCATTACCTTTCTACTCCAATTTTAATATTAAATAACACATATATTCAATTGTTTTAATTTTCTAACTATTTTAGTAGGCAATTTTAATTTAAAAAAATATATAGTTTACCTTTTATACATATACTATTTCATTAAAAGTAAATTACATTACAAATAAAATGTTATTATAATTTATTAAAATAAATTACATCAATGAAATATGTATTTTTAAAATAGGCAGCTCTAATTCAATTCACTTCAGTATTTCTATTTATTAAAATATTGTCAATATTCGTAAAATACCCCGTTTAATTAGTCATTTAAAAAAATGTCACAACCAATACATTAGCCTACATATATTCTACAATAAAAATGTGTATTCTATTGTGGCTAGCCAAAATATTATTGTAAAAACTAACGACAGCCATTACGTTTCTACTCTATTTGTAATATTAAATAACATATATATTCAATTGTTTTAATTTTGTAACTATTTTAGTAGGCAATTTATTTATTTTTTAAACATAACATTAAATTATAATTTATCAAAATAAATTACATGAATGAAATATGTATTTTTAATATAGGCAGCTCTAATTCAATTCACTTCTGTATTTCTATTTATCAAAATATTGTCAATATACATAAAATAACCCATTTAATTAGTCATGTAAAAAATGTCACAACCAAAACATTAGCCTCCATATATTCTACAATAAAAATGTGCATTCTATTGTGGCCAGCCAAAATATTATTGTAAAAACTAACGACAGCCATTACATTTCTACTCTAATTGTAATATTAAATAACATATATATTCAATAGTTTTAATTTTGTAAATATTTTAGTAGGCAATTTATTTATTTTTAAACATAACATTAAATTATAATAAATAATATAAATTACATCAATAAAATATGTATTTTAATACAGGCAGCTCTAGTTCAATTCACTTCAGTATTTCGATTTATTAAAATATTGTCAATATTCGTAAAATACCCCATTTAATTAGTTTGAGGACCACTGGGCTATATTATATTTTAATGGGGAAAAAATAAACAAGTGGTAAAATATTTTGATAATTGGCCTGGTGTGGGTGCAACTTTAAAAAACAAATCAGTTCATTACATAAAAAATAGTTACATATGTATTTATTTACATGAGACTAAAAGGAACAGATACATACATATTGATTCGCTGCAGTTGGAGCCTATAGCTGCAAACTACAACCGCAGTAATACCGTGTTAGATAAATAATACAGGAAACAATGGCATTTACGATGGTGATATTACGAGGACAAGTCCGTCGCTCGGGGGGAAACGTTTCTACTTTGTTGGGCAGTACAAACATCACAGAGTACAACAATGACAAGTAAACACGGGGATTATTTAATCATCCCACTCGGATTTAAGAACCGGGCGCGTGGAAGCCAAAAAGCCCGAAGCCCCACCTGAAGAAGGTCCGTTACTCTCCCGAGAACAACTTTCATTCTTACCGTAAAGCAGAACGCCAGCAGAGCAACAAGTGCGCGTCCCAGCCACGGAGCCATCGTCTTGGAAGAGATAAGAACTAAAAAAACACTCTTCTTGAATGTTAATCCTTTCTTTTGGATCTCTTGACGCTGTTTTCCGCCTATTGTTGGCTGCAAACTTTGACCCTTCCGCGGGGCGAGGAGGAGGAACATGTAGTAGTAGTGCTCCCTCCCTCTGATGGCTCACAGCCTGCTGATAACAGGCGGAGAAGGAGGTGTTCAGCCGGGTATTTGCATGCTATGCTGGACACATCAGGAGGGGAGAAAAACACAATAAGTTGATCATTGCAATTCAGACAGGCTTGCTTTTCGTATTGTGATGGTGTGCAAGTGTCAGTTTGCCCTGTACAATCATGATAATCTGTTCCAGTGTCAAACCGTTTGCCACACACAAGTGTAAAAAGACACCTCAGTGGTCAATCATAAGCCACTTCCATTCTTCTTCTACCGTATTTTTCGGACTATAAGGCGCACTTGAAATTCTTTCACTTTCTCAAAAATTGACAGTGAGCCTTATAACCCGGTGCGCCTAAGGTACGTAATAATTCTGGTTGTGCTTACCGACCT